>NW_016107352.1:5886878-5956736 GCF_001604975.1 Cebus imitator | reverse complement strand
AAAAAAAAAAAGAAAAAAAAAAGAAAGTGACTTAGTCCCTGGCATATGATAGATATGCAATAAATACTTTTAAGTAAATCTATGGGAAAGTTTTCTATAAAATGATGAAATACAGTAAGATACATCAAAAATAGAACAAATAAAATATCATGGATTTTATTTGATAAACTATAAGTTAAGAGAGAGTTGCATATGTACATGCCAAAAAAATCACACAAAGAATATTTGAAGGTAATAAAAGATGATGCTTCATTTTTTTGGCCTCATTAACATTGAGATAAACATCAAAATCTGTGATGCACTTTAGATATACAGCCTAAAATCAGTTTATCCTCAAATGATTTTAAACTCATCACACATTGAGTCCTGATGATCTGGAACAATTGTTCTTTCCAAATCAGGTGGCTCCTGTGGACTCTAGTTAGCAAAAAGCAGTGAAAGAAAAAAGCCAAGAATCTCCATATATCAATTACAGATAATGTCTGATTAGCAAATACTGAGATCCTGGAACTGTCTGGCCAAAAACCCCTTTTATTTAAATATGAAGTAGATTCAAGAAGAAAAAAACATTGAAGCATCTCTAAGAAGACATATCAAGAAAGTCTTTGGACCTGAGAAATATTTACCGGCTTAAAAGGATACACACTAACTCTTCTCATAATTAATAATGGCAGTTGTCATCATTTGCTTAGCATAATTTCTCTGGGCCCTAAGTTAACTTTATATGTATAACCTAATTTAGTATTCACAGCAACTCTGTGATTTCTAAGTCCAGCCTTTTTAAAATACTTGACTGTGCTGGCTATCTCAAATATATTATGGAAATAAGGATATCTGATATTAGTGATTATCTGATTAGGCATGCACCTGAAAAGTAAGCCAGCCATGATGGCAAGCATCTGTAGTCCTAGATGCTCAGAGCCTAAGGCAAGAGGATCCCTTGAGCCTAGGAGTTCAAAGCCAGCCTAGGTAACATAGCAAGACCTTGTCTTTTAAAAAAAAAAAAAAGTGTTTAAAGGAATATATTATTATATTCTAACATATTTTAATTGTTCATATTCATCTGAGCTTTTGGAAGGCCTTCATTAATTATGTACTTAGCAAATAATAGTACCCTCTCTGTTTTCACGAGCACATACATACAAACACACAAACAAACACCTCTTAGAATCAGTGCAGTGAAAGGAAAGAATCCAGGCTTCAAAGTCAGATAAATTTGTTTCAAATATTGGCTCTACCACTTACAAGATGCACAACCATAACAAAATATTTAATTCTCCCTTTTCTGATGTATACAATGCGGATAATAGCATCTACCTCCTAAAACTTTTTGGGGTTTAACGTGGATGGTGTTTGTGACAGATCTCAGCACAGAGACCCATAAATGTTTCTCATCTTCTTTCTTTTTCCAAAAAGTCACATGCATTTAAAAGAGACCTACTTTTAAAAAATGACCTGCCATGTGGACACCATCATTTGATGTTTTCTAAACAGTACAGGTCCTACTGTATTCTCCAAATGTCGCAGACTTTGCCTGGTCTCTTCTTGTTTGCTTAACAACCTGCCACCAGATGGCAGAAGATGTGTGATGAATCAGAAGCATAAAGGCATCTCAATTGGGAAGAAGACATGCATTCCAGAGACAAGAGCAAATAGAATAGTACAGACTCGTCCCACCAATGGATATAGGACATTGTGCAGATAATTCCTACTGTCCATGAGAAGGTAACGCTTAAGAACTCTTCACCTCTTAGGAACCATACTCAGTATGTCCCAGGAAAGGTCTGTTCCAGGCTAGATTCACAGTCACACAGATCCCAGATTCCCATCAGCAGGACTAAGTTAGTGTGGATTTAAATTAAAAAGATTATGATTCAAGTATCATAATGAAGAATGGCAAAAACAAATTATAACACAATGAATTTTTTAAAATTATGATTCCATACAAATATAAAATGTGTATATATATTATATATGTGTGTGTGGTTATGTTTATATGATTAACAATGATAAATAAATAGTATTTTAAGGCGGGGAGAAGGAAAAGCTCTATTTTGCAAAAGAATTCTAACTAATAAATTAAGAAGAAATGATAGAATTCAAAAATTACTATTTTCAGCCACCATAGTAATAATGGATTGAGATAATAATCAGTAATAAATGCCAAAAACATAGATGAAAGACTGTTGAAGAACAGGATAGTAACACAATCTGAAAGTATTTCTCCTCCAATTACTTACTAATTTTAAAGGAAAAAGCTAGGTTTGGTAATGGGGAAATCTGATGGACCTCACTTTAATCAAAAGATCAAATTTAGCATAACCAATAAAAGAACAAATTGACCTAATGCATCTCCTAATTAGACATCCTGAGAGGGTGACAACATACAGCATCACTTCTGTAGCTTTCTGTCAAAAAATATTTAACCTGAATCATAAGAAAATTATTAGACAAATTCAGCTTGAAGGACAATCTGTAAAACGACCAACCTTGGCTCCTCAAAAAGCCAAAAGGTAAAAAAAAAAAAAAAAAAAACTGTTTTCAATTAAAGGCTCATACAGGGGCATAACATGGAAATGCAATTTTAATTTTTAATTTTTTTAACTTTTTAAAACACCTGTAAAAGAACATTGTTGAACAATTGTGAAATTTTGAATATGGACAGAAAATTAGATACTATTGTTGTGTTAATGTTGATTTCTTGAGTGTGATATTACTGTTTGGTTATGTCAAAGAATGTCCATTTCCTAGCAAACACAGGCAGAAGGGGCAAGCGTCAGGAAACATGCAGCTAATTCTCAAATGGTTCAGGAAAAGAAAAATATGCATATATGTTTTGTTTTTTACCATACATGAGAAGGTAATACTTAATATCTCTTTTGACTGCTAAGAGCCATTAGTCCACATATCCCAAGAGAGCTGTTCTTACATTGAATAGCAACAGAGAAAGAGAGAGCATACAAGGACAAAAGTGACAAAATGTTAATAAGTAAATCTAGGGTTTGGGTTTATGTGTGTTTATTGTGCTATTCTTGGATATGCTTTTTCTATAAGATTGAACTTTATTGGGTGCTAATTTTCTAATTTTTTAACTGGGAAATAATCATTGTACATATTTACAGGGTACATAGTGATGTTTTGATACATATAGTGTTTAGTGATCAGATCAGGATAATTAGTATATCCATCATCTCAAATATTTATCAGGTCTTTGTGTTGAAAACATTCAATAACCTCTCCTCTAGCTATTTAAAACTATATAATATTGTTAACTATAGTGGATGACTATAGTTTATAGTAACATTTTTTCTAATATAATTCTGGGAAATCTCATTTGAGAAAGTCATTTCAGTTCTAATTGGGATCTGCCATCCTAGGAGAGAAAAGTGTACACTGAAGTTTAAATGAATCAATGAGCTAAATAAGCAAGTCTGTGAGTGTTATCATAAGAAAGGTGGTCTGAATCAGCTGCTTCCCAGAGGTGTGGGGCAAGAGTTTATGCTCCTCCCTCTCTGCTCTTCTGACTGCATCATTCATTTTCTCTTAAAGTTCCTAGTTACAAAAATAGCTCAGGCCAGAGGGAGGAGTCATTTTCTTCTCACAATGACACAGTCTGCCATCGAAACCTTTATTCTTCTGAATTGCTTTTCCAGTTGGGACCACAGAGATGACTATTACTGAATCTATAATATCAACCTGGTTGCTCTGAGCTCCAGCAGCACGCCCATTTGTAAGGCCACATGTAAGCTCTGCAGTAAAGCAGTATATATGGTTATCTGAATTTATTCTCCACCTGGAATGAAAATAGGTCATCACATCCATATCTGAGATAGGTCAGACTTCAGAGCTTCTCTCAGCACCCCAGCTGTTTCCCTTATGTTATTACACTTTCCAGGGCTCCACAGATTCTATTTTGAGATTTTTTTTTTAAGCGGGAAAGTTGGTATGGTGTCTGTGATCCATTGAAATATATTTTCTAAAGGACACACTCCTTTGGAAAACAGGAGGTCTACTGCCCTCCCATTCTGTCTCCTGTGCTTACCCCTTAACCATGTTAAACTTGAAATGTTCACAGGAATCTGTCAGATGTTGAAAGAAACAACATGCCCAGGAATCCATTCTGACATGAACTGGCCAGGTCTGGACTGTCCTTAGGTTATTCCTTCTTTGTATGACATTTGTAAAAGGGTATCTGTATCTTCTACTACCATGTTAACTTGAATCCAGAAAAAAACACAAGAATTTCAAATATTTTCAGGGTGTCTCAGACAAATTGCCTGATCTCTGCATTTCTGTTGCCTCACTTCTGAAATAGTGATGTGTCTCATTAAGTTGCATGGGAATTAAAAAAGAATGTGAACTTCTGCTTGATCATGAACTCCTAGAGAGTAGGGACTTCCTCATTCGTCTTTATGTCACAGCACCAAGGACTTTAAATACATGTCTGAGTCAATATCATACCTGAATATAAATAGATGCCTTAACAAAGACAGCCTCCTATTTCCATATAGTCTAGGAAAGAACATTTTGACTAATAGGTTCTATAGTTACATGCTGTTATGCTTGATATATAACAAGTATATGTAGCTCTGTTTGTTTTGCTGTTCTAATTAAATGGTTAAGATAAACGGAGTATTAAGAATATTACTCAAAGGTTTTTCTTTGTTAGGACAAGGGCCAGCTAATTTTTTCTATGAATGACCAAATAGCAACTATCTAAGCTTTGTGGGCTATATGGTCTCTGTCACAATTACTTAACCCTGTGATTGTAATGAGAAAGCAGCCATAGACAATACCTAAGTAAAGACACATGACTGTGTTTTAATAAAACTTTATTTATAAACACTGAAATTTAATTTAATCTTAATTTAATTTAATTTTAATAACTTAAATAATTTAATAAAATTAAATTTCATTTAATTTTCATGTGTTTCAAAATACTCTTTCTTTGATTTTTGTTTCAAACATTTAAGAATGTAGAAAACAGTCTTAGCTCAGAGACTACGCAAAAACAGGCCATTTGGTATTAGAATATTACCTGTATTAGAATAATGTATGAATTTATCAAGCATTTTCATATCAATCTAAAATTTGACTTCTAAAAGTATGAGTTAAACAGATATTGAATTGAAATTTATATTTTAAAGAGAGTGGGTTAAGACAATTGTTAAGTGCTTCCTTAGAAAGCAGTCCTTTATCAAAATGTGTTGATTTGTTTTTATAACCAAGCTATAATTTTCAGTTTTTAATAATTGTTTTAACAAATGTTTATTTAGTGCCAGGTGCTACTCTAAGTGTAGAGGCTACAGCAGTGAAGCAAACAAAGCTATGGCTTTCATTGAGCATGAATTCTAATGGAAAATTTCAATAACCACATTTTTGAAATACATATATTTTAACATATTTGATTTTATTTATATATATGTGTATATATACATATATATGCATATGCATATATACATAGTGAAAAATGAAGCTGAGTTGGGGATGGAGAGTGAATTAGGGTTCTGTATTTAATAGGGTAGTCAGAAAAGTTTTCTCTGAGGAGGTAGCATTTAAGGCAAATCTGGAATGATGTAACTCCTATGTCTCCTGACCTGTTTTCTGCTGTGTGTGTACCAGCCGTTCTGTCCCGCTGGTATATGTATACATAGCCTTTCTCTCCCACCTTGTCTCTGCAATAAGCCAGTTCACCCTGTTTATAGCTGCCCATTTCTTCTACATGTCAAGGTCAATTTAAAATTCAATGATGTTCTACAGCTTGTCATTTTTAGTCAACATCAAATTTAATAAAAGGATAATGCTGATATTGATTTTTGAGAATTTTAGTCGGAGAGATTGGTTAAAAGGATGATTTTGTAAAGAGAACACTGGGGCTAACTTGAGCAATGCAGTTTAACAATCTGTCGTTTATAAAAGCATCAGAGTTCAGGTTTGTTTTTGTTTTGTTTTTATTCTGCAACTGCAGACTTCAGGTAATATTACTTTATCAGAGATAGTTTGGAATATAGCTTTTTAAATATTCCATTTGACTTCATATCATTTCTCCATGTGGCTTTGCTGTAGAAGTTCTTTTTATAGATAATCGAGCCTGAGAATGAAGCCTAGGCATTTGAAGGAAATGTAGCTGATTGTGTTTCCAGAGGGACAGGATATAATCCCAGACTCATTCGTGGAACCAGTGAAGCATGAAGCACAGGACAGTCCTTGATTTCGATAAAAGATCCAAGGCTATTCCCTGACAGTTGGGGGGCAGATTGCCAAGTGAAAGGCTGCCTCATCTTCTCCACCATCTATTCAGGGCACACAGCACTCAAATAATAAATGATGGGCCACTGAAGTCATTAACAAGTAGAAAATGCATTGATAACTTATCTTCTTTTCACTAAAATTGAGCAGAAATATTCATCAAGCCCATTGTCAAAGAAAGAGGCATAGATCAAAGAAAATAAATGGAAGGGAGGGAGGGGAGGAAGAAGGGAAAAAAGAGGGAGAGAAAGGAAGAGAAAAAGAGACAAAAAGAAAAAAATTCAGGGAAAAAGGATATCCTCTTTTACTCTCAGAAAATAGCAGTAGAAACAGATAAATTCCTTAGTTAAAAGCACAGAAGAGGTTATGTTCAGCTTTATAACTGGATAGCAGGGTCGTACATTACAGACCATTACGAACAGAATCATAGGAAGAAAGTAGCCGATATATACAATCAAACCATCTATTGAGGCATGGAACCACAGGGCTGCAGCAATCACCATAGAAAGCAGTGTAGTGACAATACAATTTTAAATCCATTTGATAGGCAAACTATATCAATTGAAATTTCTCAGGGTGAATGAGTTTAAAGCTCGTTATCTGCAGAGCAGCCTATCCCTCGATACCACTTTATTTATTCAGATGGAGATTGTAGAATATGGGTAAACATTACAGCTCCAGCCTCAACATGCTTTGTAAATAAATTCAACACAGTATTTGTTCTCTATGCCTTTGCATAAGGTTCTTTTCCACTGCAGGAGGAGAGGGTGGAAAGTGAGCAGAATGAAGAAAGGGAATACCTTTAAAAGACACCGTGCAAGGAACTGTGAAATAGAGAGATGCGTTTACCATGCAGGCCATATCAATACTAGAAGGCACCCTGTCATTTAATGTTCCCACTTCAGAGTTTTAAAGAGCTGGGACGTGCTCTAACCTCTGCAAACAGTCTACCAGATAGTCAGATTCATTGTGTCTAAAGGCACCAGTTAACCGAATCATACAGCACGGTAACTTCACCAGGTACAAATCATGTAATATGTATTTGTTTTTATGGTTGAACTTTCACATTTTCTCTTTTCTCCCATTGGGAACCCTAGTGCAGCCTAATGAAGTGTTTAAAATGGAACCAAGGGATAAAATGTTTCCATGAAAGTACAGTGAAAATAATTCTTGAAAGAATTATGGATAGAGAAGGCTGGAAACATTTTCTGTGGAGGGGATGAAAACTGGAATATCAACTGTAAGCATTCAATGCAAAAATTTCACCACACCTCTGATGAGCGGTCTGCGGATTTTTTTTTTTCACTTACTGAAAGGCACAGATGGATTCAGACTAGACAAAGCATTCTGTCTTGCTAAATGTCTTAACTCTTCTTTTTGTCTATTTCATTGTTTACTCATGGAAAATTTGCTACTTTAGGAAGGAAGGAGAATATTGTGATCACAAAGGGCCTCTATGTTTCCCTCCAAGAAGAACATTTTGGTGAGTTCACTGATTTGGAGGTGAAATACTCTATTTAGAATTTCTTGGAATGGAGAGCATATTTGTTTAATGTGCCACATGCACTTAGTGTTACAGCAGAAGAGTCAGGTGTGGGATATTGGTGTGAGATTTGGAGGAATGTCACTTAGTCTCTCCATGGGTTCTTTTTTCATATATAAAATCAGAAATTTAGATTAGATAATCTGAAACCCATTCAACGTGCCATGATTTGAATCTTTATTAAGGACTTTAGAATGGTACATAATTTTTTTAGGGTAAGAGATCTCAGCCAGTATGAACTGGTCTTTATCAGGCACTTGGATATGACTTTTAATCCTCTAGTGATTAAAAGCAACCCTCTAAGCAACGTTACAAGGTTACTAACACAGAATCCTGTAAGTAGTTACTATCGCTTTAAAATTTAAATTTTTTAAGATAATAAGCAAGCCTATAAAGATTAAATAAAATTCTCATGATTTCACAGTTATGAAATGGAAGAGGTGGACCAAATTCAGGTCTACCTGATCACAAATTAAGTTTTTAACTATTGGGCCATATTACCACCCTTAGAGAATGTGGTCAATCCCATGTACTCATTTTTACATCTGTAACTGGCAGCTAAACAAGGTCAAGTAACTTGCTCAAGTTCGCAGAGCCAAACGTGGCAGAGTCAGAATCTAAATCCAGGTTTGTTTTCCTCCAAGTCGACATACATTACCTTACGCCACATGGCCTGTTTCCTGAAGCTAATAAATAGTATGTAAGTCAAGTAGGAAGGGAGTATTTCCTAGGATTCTAATTATCAGGTTTAATAAACGTAAGTTTACATAACTAGAGAGATCCTAACTGAAGTCCAGGATGGGTTAATTTTCCAACAACAATTAAAAAATATAACAAGAGAAAATAAAACAGACTTAATGAGAACTGAAGATTAAATTAAAAGGGCTTAAATGCCACCTTTTCATCAACTTGCAATCTAATTCCCATTATTTCCTGTCCCCAAGAACAGTCTGGATCCAAAAATGTTATGAGTTCAAGATCTTTGGAGAGCCTCTCTAGTTTGCATTAACCTTACTGCCAACAGGAGCCATACAGTAGCAATTTAAATGGACCACCTTGGTTTCCTGTAGAAGTCTCATCATTCACAGACACATGAGCATCTTTTGTAATGGTGAACAGCTTGATGCTTAAAACTTTATCAATTTTCAGCTGTCATAAGAAAAGCAGCAGTTCCTTTGCACGAGAGAATATGTACATATATTTTGTCCCATCAAAGATGACTTGTAAAGTCCTCCTCCAATTTTCTTTGAGAAAAAATAGCCTTTAAGCTGAGATTAGGAAGGAAAAAACTTCCTATAAAAGGGAATATTTTTCAAAAACTTGCAAGTGACTGCAAAGCCAGTTAACACAGAAAACCTTGTCACCTTAAGTATGCCATTTGTTATCACACATGCTGGAATACATCTATTCATCTTCTTTTAATTGCTTAGCTGTGCTAGAAACACAAAGCAGCTCACTGAAGCAGAGACTGTGAAAGAATATTTTGTCATGGAAACTTTGGAAACATTTCAAAGCAGGACCTCTTCTCTAGTTAAATGAAACCTTCTAGTTGTTTGTTGGGCATTGTATTTGGCTGATAAGAGTCTAGAATAGAAGGTCTTCTCCCTGTGTGGCTTTTGCTTGTATCTTCTTGTGCTCACAGATGGCTGGGAAAATTCCTGCAGTTTTTCAAGCAGAGTTTAGAAGGGTAGTAGGTTGTTCTTTCTTCCTCTTCTCTTGCAAAATGACAAGTGAGATGATCCCTGAGTAAGCAGGTAAATACTGGTTACCAGTCTCTGTGTAGCTGAGACAAATCTTGGGGCATTTTTGAACCCATCCTTCCTCTGAAGAATTTTGCTGAAAGTTGTTTTACAAAAATTAATTGGGAGGTCATTAGTCTGAGACAGCTCCAGCACCTTGAGTACCTACATTAGCAAAATGAAACCCAACTCAAAGTGAAGGGTCACAGCCTAGGAGAATAAAACAAGCTTACGCAATCAGAAACTGCCACAAACCTCTGATCCCGGACTTTCCACTTTAACTAATCAAATATTTTCTCAGTCTTGCTTGCCAGAACATCTTATAAAATTTTCCCCTCAAAGCACCTCTGTGGAGCCCTGAATTGCTAGTGATCTGGCGCTAGCAGATTTATGAATCACTGTTGGCTCAAATAAACTCTTTAAAAAATGTAATGTGCCTAAGTTTATCTCTTAACAAAGTAAATGCTGCATATGTATTTATACTTTTTGAAATATTGTTTACTGAGCACTTACTATGTGTTTTATGATCCAAGTACTTTAACTATGTTATTTCACTGACTATAGCAACTCTGTAACATATATTAATAGATTGTCTCAATTTCACTGATGACAAAATTGGCAGCTTAATTACTAATGAGTAACAATGCTAGCCCCCAAAACCTAGGGTCTTTCCACTACAGCACACTGACTGACATTGCTCTTGGTCAGACACCTCCTTCTTCACCTAGAGAAGACTGGAGAGCTAGAAAGTGGTTTTCTTTTTCAAATTGTTCCCATTAATCAATATTCTACCAAGATATATGAAAGAGTTATTTTTCTAGGTCTTACAGAAGGGGCTGCTGACACTTGGGAATTCAAAATAATTATTCCAAAGGGAAATATGGGCACAGAAACTTTTTAAAAACTGAATTTCCCCATCTAATCTCAGCTTCCACATACAGTATATTATTTCTTAAAAATCAGCCAGAAAATGCGCCTCCAGTTACATCTACTGGGTTTCCTTTTCCAGTCCCATTCTTTAAGTTGTTTTTCCCCCCGTTTTACAAAAGAAAAACACACCTTCACCTATACCTTCTCTCTTTATGGTGTATTATCTCGGGGATAATTTGAAATATTGCTTGATACACAATTCTCATTAAGAAATAAACTTTTAGGCTGGATGCAGCTGCTCACACCTGAAATCCCAGCACTTTGGGAGGCCAAGGTTGGGGAAGATCCCCAAAGGCCAAGAGTTCAAGACCAGCCTGGGATATATAGCAAGACCCTCTCTCCACAAAAACAAAAACAAAAAGCCAGGCATGGTGGCACACACTTTCAGTCCCAGCTACTTGCCACTTGGGAGGCTGAGATGGGAGAATCACTAGAGCCCAGGAGCTCAAGGCTGCAGTGTGCCATGATTGCATCACTGCATTGAAGCCTGAGCAATAGAGTGGGTCCCCTGCCTCAAAAAGAAAACTTTCCTTAATTTTTCAGTATTTTGCAATAATTTAATATGTTTACTTTGGTTTTATAAATTCTTAATTAACAAAAATGTCATTGAGAACATAAGAACAATGTTAAATACCTGACTCTTAAAGAAGAGTTTGTTCTTGTAACTTTAATGGATAGTGATGGATAAAAAATCACTGTCATATTAGAGTCCCACTTCATACATTTAAATATGACTAGTTTTTAAAAAAAATAAATGTAGCTTTCAGGCAAGTTTAGGACCTCCAAAAATGCCATATTGATTTCCTATTCTTAACAGAGATGAGCATAGGAAATAGAATGAGTACCAAGGCCAATATTCAGACTCTAATGAATGCATGTAGGTTGGTATAATCTCCTCTTCTCAAATACCATTAAATTCATTTCATGAAAAATGCTTTTATATTATACCATTTCCTCTTCCTATTAATATCTTTGTCATGTGGGAAGATATCAGCCTTTTAATGATTTAGTTATTTAAACTTTTTTGATAATCTCTGTCCTTTGATCAACCCTTCCACTTCACCTCTTCTCCAGTCACAAGAACTGAGTACAGAAATTGTCAGCAAATCAAGTTACAGAGTGTTGTAAAGGTTATTGTGCCAGGAACTGCTATTATCTTTCTGACAAAAATTATAACAAGCACAGGAAAAGGTGCAACTAGAATTCATTAATAACCTACTACTCAGAAATAGAGGATACCATGGTGCAGATTTTAGAAACAATAGAAATAGTTGATATTCAAAGAAATGCCATAATTCATGTTCAGAATTGATTTTCCTCACCTTTTTGCTGAGACTGTCAATAAATGAAATGGCTATTAAATTCGGCAACAGTTGTAGTAGTATGATGCATGTCAACTAAGAAACTGGAAGACGCTTCATCATTCACCACCATTACATACTTGCCTGAACGCTCAACATAATGCAGCCCATTAGGCCTTGGGGTTCAGTTCAATAAAGGTGCATATCACTCCTGGGAGATTTTTGTGATCTCATGTTCTCACCTGCGTACTTCTCCTAAAGCATGAGCAGAAACACACACACACACACACACATCCCACTACAATAAGAAGGTATGACCTTTGGTGGTAACACATTTCACTTTTTGGCATGTCTATAAATTTAGACTTTGTGGAAAAATATTAAGTTGGAAGTGATTTCAAATTCAAATTAGCATAGCATTTATTGTAAAGATTCATATTTTATGACCACAAAATCATTTTAGCCACCATTTATTGAGTGCTATTCATCGTGAGGTACACATGCTTTACATATTGTATTATTCAGGCATCATGACAACACTTTGGAATAGATGCTTCTTGTACCTCCATTTTAAACACAAGAAACCCAAGGTTAAAAAGTTAAATAGGCCAGACAAAGAGGCTCACGCTTGTAATCCCAGTACTTTGGGAGGCCGAGGCAAGTGGATCACAAGGTCAGGAGTTTGAGACCAGCCTGACCAATGTGGTGAAACCCCATCTCTACTAAAAATACAAAAATTAGCTAGGCATGATGGTGGGTGCCTGTAATCCCAGCTACTCAGGAGGCTGAGGCAGGAGAATCTCTTGAACCCTGGAGGTAGAGGTTGCAGTGAGCCAAGATCATGCCATCATTGCACTCCAGACTGGGTTACAAAGTGAGACTCTGTCTCAAAAAAAAAAAAAAAAAAGACCATTTGTCAAATAAGGTAAAGAGGCCCAACTCCAACCCAGGGCTGAAAACCCCTGATCTAAAACTGTTCTTTCCAATACGGTGGCACTAGCACTTGAAATATGGTTGGTCAAAATTGAAATGTACTGTATGTGTAAAATATACACCAGATTTGAAAGACTTAGAATGTAAAAAAAAAAGTGTTATCAATCTCAAGAATAAATTTTTTTTCAGAGACAGATTCTTCTTGTTGTTCAGCCTGGAGTACAATGGTACAATCACGGCTCACTGCAACCTCAAATTCCTGGGCTCAATTTATCCTCCCTCCCTCAATTCAGCCTCCTGAGTAGCTGAGACTACAGGTGTGCACCATCATGCCCAGCTCATTTTATTTTTAGTAGACACAAGGTCTTGCTATATTGCCCATGCTGGTCTTGAACTCCTGACCTCAAGCTATTCTCACACCTTGGCCTTTCAAAATGTAATTACAGGAGTGAGCCACTGTGCCTGGCCTGAAAAATAATTTTTAAGTGATTACATGTTGAAATGCCAATATTCTGCTATGTTGGGTTAAATTTAAAATAATATTAAAATTAGTTTCATGTTTCTTTTTTTTCTTTTTTCAACATGATCACTAAAAAAAATTTCAAATGTATGTGATTCACAATATATTTCTATCACACAGTGCTGATGTAAACCATTGGGTATAGTGCCATGTTTGTAGGTACATAAGGATGGATTGATGGATGGATGTATATTTTAATATAGAAGAATATTAAAATATAAAAGGATGTAAAAATATTAACATTGGTGTGTTAGTCTGCTTGGACTATCATAACAAAATACCATAGACTGGGTGGCTTAAAAAACAGAAATTTATTTTCACAGTTCCGAAGACTAGAAGTTCAAGGTCAAGGTCCCAGCATGATCACCTTTCTGGCTTATAGGTGGCCACCTTTTTTGTGTGTCCTCACATGGAAAAGATAGCCAATAAGCTCTGCTATCTCTCTCCCTGTTTTCATAAGGGCACAAATCCTATCAGATTAGGGTCCTTATGACTTTGTTTAGCCTTGTTTACCTCCCAAAACCCCTTTCCAAATACTATCACTCTATTAGTCCATTTTCACACTGCTGATAAAGACATACCCAAGACTGGGCAATTTACAAAAGAAAGAGGTTTAATGAACTTACAATTCCACATGGCCAAGAAGACTATCAATCATGGTGGAAGACAAGGAGGAGCAAGTCACGTTTTACATGGCTGGCAGCAGGCAAAGAGAAAGAGAGCTTGTACAGGGAAACTCTCATTTTTAAAGCCATCAGATTTCATGAGACTTACTATCACAAGAACAGCATGGGAAAGCCCCACTTCCATTATTCAATTACCTCCCACCAGTTCCTCCCATGACACATGGGAACTGTGACAGTCACAATTCGGGATGAGATTTGGGTGGGGACACAGCCAAACCATATCATTCTACCCCTAGCCCCTCCCAAATATCATGTCCTCACATTTCAAATCCAATCATGCTTTCCCAACAATCCCCCAAAGTCATAACTGATTTCAGCATTAACTCAAAAGTCCACAGTCAAAGACTCATCTCAGACAAGGCAAGTCCCTCAAGCCTATGAGCCTGTAAAATCAAAAGGAAATTAGTTACTTCCTAGATACAGTGGGAGTACAGGCATTGGGTAGATACAGCCAAATGATAGAAATTGGCCAAAACAAAGGGGCTACAGGCCTCATTCAAGTCTGAAATCCAGTGGGCTAGTCAAATCTTACAGTTCCAAAATGATCTCCTTTGACTCTATGTCTCACATCCAGGCTTTAAAGGGTACAGACTCCCTCCCAGCTGCTTTCACAGGTTGGCATTGAGTGTCTGTGGCTTTTCCAGGCAAACAGTGCAAGCTGTTGGTGGATCTAGCATTCTGGGGTCTGGAGGACAGTGATGGCCCTCTTCTCACAGCTCCACTAGGTGATGTCTCAGTAGGGACCCTATGTGAGGGTCCAACCTCACATTTCCCTTCTGCACTGCCCTCATAGAGATTCTCCATGAGAGCCCTGCCCCTGCAGCAAACTTCTGCCTGGGCATCCAGGCACTCCCATACATCGTCTGAAATCTAGGCAGAAGTTCCCAAACTTCAATTTTTGACTTCTGTGCACCCACAAGCTCAACACCATGTGAAAGCTCCCAAGGCTAAGGGGTTGCACCCTTGGAAGCAACAGTCTGAGCTGTACCTTGGCCGCTTTCAGTCATGGCTGGAGCAGCTGGGACACAGGGCACAAAGTCCCTAGACTGCACATGGTGAGGGACCTTGGGCCCACTCCACAAAACCACTTTTTCCTCATCAGCCTCTGGGCCTGTGATGGGAGGGGCTGTTGTGAAGTCAAAACTCATCGGCCTGCTGTATTCAGGAAACACATTTCACGTGCAAGGACACACATAGCCTAAAAATAAAGGTATAGAGGAAGATTTACCAAGCAAATGGAGAGAAAAAAAAAAAAAAAAAAAAAAAAAAAAAAAAAAAAAAAAAAAANAAAAAGCAGGAATTGCAATCCTAGTCTCTGATAAAATGGACTTTAAAGCAACAAAGATCAAAAGAGACAAAGAAAGGCATTACATAATGGTAAAAGGATCAATGCAACAAGAAGAACTAATGATCCTAAATATATATGCACCCAATACAGGAGCATCCAGGTACATAAAGCAAGTTCTTAATGGCCTACAAAGAGACTTAGACTCCCACAAAATAATAGTGGGAGATTTTAACACTCCACTCTCAATATTAGACAGATCAACGAGACAGAAAATTAACAAGCATATCCAGGACTTGAACTCAGATCTGGACCAAGCAAACCTAATAGACATCTACAGAAATCTCCACCCCAAATCCACAGAATATACATTCTTCTCAGCACCGCATTGCACCTGCTCTAAAATTGACCACATAATTGGAAGTAAATCACTCCTCAGCAAATGCAAAAGAACAGAAATCATAACAAACAGTCTCTAGGACCAAAGTGCAATCAAATTAGAACTCAGGATTAAGAAACTAACTCAGAACTGCATAGCTTCATGGAAACTGAACAACTGGCTCTTGAATGTTGACTGGATAAACAACGAAATGAAGGCAGAAATAAAGATGTCCTTTGAAACCAACGAGAATGAACACACAACATACCAAAATCTCTGGGATACATTTAAAGCATTGTCTAGAGGGAAATTTATAGCAATAAATTCCCACATGAGAAGCAAGGAAAGATCTAAAACTGACACACTTTCATCAACATTGAAAGAGCTAGCGGAGCAAGATCAAAAAAAACTCAAAAGCCAGCAAAAGACAAGAAATAACTAAGATCAGAGCAGAACTGAAGGAGATAGAGACACAAAAAATCCTTCAAAAAATCAATAAATCCAGGAGCTGGTTTTTTGAAAAGATCAACAAAATAGACCACTAGCCAGGTTAAGAAAAAAGAAAATGGAGAAGAATCAAATAGATGCAATAAAAAACGATAAAGGGGATATCACCACTGACTCCACAGACATACAATCTACAATCAGAGATTACTACAAACAACTCTATGCACATTATCCAGTAAACTGGGAAGAAATGGATAAATTCCTGGACACTTGCACCCTCCCAAGCCTAAACCAGGAAGAAGTTGAAACCTTGAACAGACCAATAACAGGGGCTGAAGTTGAGGCAGCAATTAAGAGCCTACCAACCAAAAAAAGTCCAGGTACAGATGGGTTCACAGATGAATGCTACCAGATGTACAAAGAGGAGCTGGTACCATTCCTTCTGACAATATTCCAAACAATCCAAAAAGAAGGAATCCTTCCCAAATCATTTTATGAGACCAACATCATCCTAATACCAAAACCCGGCAGAGACGCAACAAAAAAGAAAACTTCAGGCCAATATCACGATGAACATAGATGCAAAAATCTTCAATAAAATACTGGCAAACCAAGGGCAACAGCACATCAAAAAGCTTATCCATCATGATCAAGTAGGCTTTATTCCAGGGATGCAAGGCTGATTCAACATACACAAGCCTATAAATGAAATTCACCACATAAACACAACCAAAGACAAAAACCACATGATTATCTCAATAGATACAGAGAAGGCCTTCAACAAAATTCAACAGCTCTTTATGATAAAAACTCTCAATATATCTCAAGATAATAAAAGCTATTTATGACAAACCCACAGCCAATATCATACTGAATGGGCAAAAACTGGAAGCATTCCCTTTGAAGTCTGGCACGAGACAAGGATGCCCTCTCTCACCACTCCTATTTAATACAGTATTGGAAGTTCTAGCCAGAGCAATCAGGCAAGAAAAAGAAATAAAGGGTATTCAATTAGGAAAAGAGAAAGTCAAATTATCTCTATTTGCAGATGACATGGTTGTATATTTAGAAGACCCACTATCTCAGCCCCAAATCTTCTTAAACTGATAAGCAACTTCAGCAAAATCTCAGGATAGAAAATCAATGTGCAGAAATCACAACCATATCTATACACTAATAACAGACTAACAGAGAGCCACATCATGAGTGAATTCCCATTCACAATTGTTAAAAAGCAAATAAAATATCTAGGCATACAACTAACAAAGGATATAAAGGATCTCTTCAAGGAAAACTACAAATCAACGAAATAAGAGAGGACACAAACAAATGGAGAAACATTCCATGCTCATGGTTAGGAAGAATCAATATCGTGAAAATGGCCATACTGCCCAAAGTAATTTGTAGATTCAACACTAACCACATCAAGCTACCAATGACCTTCTTCACAGAACTGGAAAAAAAAACACCTTAAACTTCATATGGAACCAAAAGAGAGCCTGCATAGCCAAGTCAATTCTAAGCAAAAAGAACAAAGCTGGAGGCATCACACAACCTGATTTCAAACTATACTACAAAGCTACAGTAATCAAAACAGCATGGTACCAGTATCAAAACAGAGCTATAGACCAATGGAACAGAACAGAGACCTTGGAGGCAATGCTACACATCTACAACCATCTGATCTTTGACAAACATGTCAAAAACAAGCAATGGGGAAAGGAGTCCCTGTTTAATAAATGGTGCTGGGAAAACTGACTAGCAGTGTGCAGAAAGCAGAAACTGGACCCCTTCCTTACACCTTACACCAAAATTAACTCCAGATGGATTAAAGACTTAAACATAAGACCTAACACCATAAAACCACTAGAAGAAAACCTAGGCAAAACCATTCAGGACATAGGCATAGGCAAGGACTTCATGACTAAAACACCAAAAGCATTGGCAACAAAAGCCAGAATAGACAAATGGGATCTAATTAAACTCCAGAGCTTCTTTACAGCAAAAGAAACAATCATTAGAGTGAACTGGCAACCAACAGAATGGGGAAAAAAATTTCCAATCTACCCATCTGACAAAGGACTTATATCCAGAATCTACAAGGAACTAAAACAGATTTACAAGAAAAAAACAAATAAGCCCATCCAAAAGTGGGAGAAGGATATGAACAGACACTTTTCAAGAGAAGACATACATGAAACCGACAAACATATGAAAAAATGCTCATCTTCACTGATTATTAGAAAAATGCAAATCAAAACCACATTGAGATAGCACCTCACACCAGTTAGAATGGCGATCATTAAAAAATCTGGACACAACAGATGCTGGAGAGAATGTGGAGAAATAGGAACACTTTTACACTGTTGGTGGGAGTGTAAACTAGTTCAACCATTGTGGAAGACAGTGTGGCACTTCCTCAAGGACCTAGAAATAGAAATTCCATTTGACCCAGCAATCCCATTACTGGGTATTACCCAAAGGATTATAAACACTTCTATTATAAAGACACATGCACTGGTACATTCATAATGGCACTGTTTACAATAGCAAAGACCTGGAATCAATCCAAATGCCCATCGACGATAGACTGAACAAGGAAAATGTAGCACATATACACCATGGAATACTACACAGCCATAAAAAAATTATGAGTACGTGTCCTTTGTAGGGACACGGATGAATCTGGAAACCATCATTCTCAGCAAACTGACAGAAGAACAGAAAATCAAACACTGCATGTTCTCACTCATAGGCAGATGTTGAGCAATGAGAACACATGGACACAGGGAGGGGAGCATCACACACTGGGGTCTGTTGCGGGGACTACTAGGGGAAGGATAGTGGGGGGTGGGGAGTTGGGGAGGGACAACATGGGGAGAAATGCCAGGTATAGGTGATGGGGTGATGGAGGCAGCAAACCACATTACCATGTATGTACTTATGCAACAATCCTGCATGATCTGCACATGCACCCCAGAACCTAAAGTATAATTTAAAAATAAATTAATTAAAAAATAAATAAATAAAAAAGGAAACAAGAAAGAAAAAAAAAACACCTATATAACAATACTATTGTGACAAAAGCCTTAGGGTCATTCTTCAGGATTCTTCTTTGTGTTATAATTTCATAATAAAGATTAAAATGTTCATCAACATTAGGCATTTATTTCTTATGAGGTATTATGTTGCTTCAGTGAGCACTTTCATGATTTGTAACTTCCAAATGGTGAGTTGGCGCTAATGTTTAAGAGACTCTAGCAGGACAAACCACCCAGGGTAATGTAGCTAGGTGCTCAGAGGTTCTCCTTCTTCCCTAAGAAGAAGCTCCTGCCCTTTTGCCCAGTGGCTCTGGAAGCATGAAGAAACAAGAAGGATGGCGCAAGCATGGAATATGCTAAGGACCCCAAGCAGAAAGTTCACTGCCAACGCATGAGCAGACACAAGAATTGACCTTGCTCGTCCTTCACATATTTTAAACATTTATCTATTTGTAGATAAATAAGGGATATTAAAAATACACAAAGATATACATTTATATGTATATAACTCTAATATATTATTCTTTATATGAAACCTGATGAAATTTTCAGGCTCATTTAACCAGTTGTCAAATGACCAGGAAACCAGCCGGGAGCTACAGACCAAGATATTTTTGGATAATAGGATGCTAAATGGGAAAGACAGATTAGTTACAAGCATTTGATTCTCAACAGATTTCATGTCTGTCTCTCTGCCCCCATTCCAATAACCATATCTGCTAGCTATTGAATAATGGGGTTTAAATTCTCTTGGACTATTATCATAGCTGCAATAGCAATCTTTTAACACAGTGCTTGCTCATTCAACTCCTATTATAATTTCTAGTGAAGTAAAATATCACCAAGTCATTCAAATTCATAGACTAAAGATATATCTATAGTGACAAAGTAAAGTATAGGATAAAATCCATTATCCTGATAAATTGATGAACATGGACAGTCGCTCTGAATAATTTGAGCCAAAGGAACTTTTTCCTCTCAATGGCTGGATATTTTTGGCCTGATTTATCCACATAATTGCCTCAGCTCTTCATTTCATTTTGCCCATGTCAACACAACGAAGTCTCTGTACTTGATTTTGAAAGCTTCACTATTTCATGTCACGTTAGCAAGTGAGACGCACGTAGCAAATTCTGGATGGGGTTCTTGTGACAAATGACTTCTATGGTTTGCACGTGTCTTCTCAATGACAGCTGCTAGGAAGAAACATCACCTCCCAGCTGCACAACTTGATCCCTCTCTCCCTTGTGAATTAGGAGGAATTGAATGTTTGGCTGTAAAGTGGCACTTCACACTCCTCTCATTGAATATCACAATTGTGCCCACACAAAAGGAAACAAAAAATCTCATCATTGGCAACTGATGGGAGAAAAAATAGTCCTCTCATTACAGAGATAAAAAGCAGAATGTTCCCCTGCAGCCTTTCTTCTGAATTCTCCTTATTGTATTTTATTAAATGATTCAGCTTGAAATTAAGGCTCTGGCAACCTTTGTGCACACTCTGCATAAACAAGCAAAACAGAAACACAGTTAAAAGAGCAAGTATAAGCCCCTCCCTGAAGCCATCTGCGTTCTTCTTGTTATGAAACTTCAATTCATCAGCAAAACTCTAAAGAAAATATTTATAGCAAAAGCGTAAGCCTGCATTCTGAAGCTGCTTGGAGGCAGGGTTAGTGGAACATTACAAAACTTGGTTAGACTGTATCACTTAGTAAGCAATCTAGAACTGGTCACTTAACCTGCCTCATTCACTCCTTCAATCTTTTGTGCACTTGTCCATTCTTCTGACAGAATTAACTCAAGACCCTCAATGTGCCAGGACCTGTGGTAGGTGTTTCCACATTATTAAATGAAGATAATGGTTATCCCAGCCATGTGTACCTCTCCAGGTTACTGAAAGCATTGCCGTAAAATATAAAACAAAAACATCTGTGTTTATTTTCCACCAGTAAGCCACTAGAAGAAAATACACATTCATTTAGTTACCACTGCAAGAAAATGTGAACATGATTATAACTTAAAGGGTAATTTAATTTAATATATCCACTGTCACAAATTTTTTGCTTTTTTTCACCCTGGTTCATCTGATAAAATATATTCCTGTTCTATTCTTACTCATTGCTCTTCTCAATGGAGGGAAACCAGTGAACCATGCACTATAGATTTTTTTAATGCCATTAGGCAGTCACAGTATATAAACATACAAATGAATATACCATACCTAAGCAATAATGTTAACATACACTCCAAGTTTGCTAAGCAAAATGTCACCTTGAACTTCCTTTCCATTTGCCCCACAATTTATACTTCTCAATACTCACAACCACAGCCCGAAGTGAAATCAGGCAGAAACCTGGAGATCTTATGTGAACAAAAAAGATAACTTCATTGAAATTGAATTGAAATGGGTATATTTGTTTTCACAGCACATTCTAGCCTATCCTAACAAATTCAGAATTTTTCTCAGTGATAAGAGGCCATCACAAAGAAACCTAAAATGTGTAGCAATGACTTAGCCATTAGGCAGAGGGCAGTGACAAATCCATTGTTGGAGGCTGGAAAAAAAAAAATGGCAATCCATTTTAAGCAGTAGGAAGCCATTTGGCAAAAATCAAAATCCTCTGGTTATTTGAGAGGCAGACCATGTGGCTTCTGAGCCCAATGACTGAGGGAAACAATGTTGAAAGTGAATGTTGGCTGCATTTGACAAAGGATTGCAACAATGAAATGAGCTCAGGAAAACCCTGGCTGACTTGCAAACAGAAATGAAAGAGATAAAAATCGCAGAAATTTAGAGGTTTGCAAGTTGGAAAAGGGACTACTTCCAGACTCTAAACAGTAAGACGTGGCATCTCAAAAGACTGCCACAAAATCACAGTGAAATGTCCCCATTGGATGAAATGACTCCGGACAAGGATTAGACTAAGTGTGTAAACAGATTAAGTGTGTGAACGTTCTGCCTATTAGTCAGACATCTTCAACATAGCCCGCATAAAGAAGAGACAGAAATGTCCAGAAGTGAGAAAGCAACGAAACAAATCAGATTTTAGAATTATGCCTAGAAAAGAACTCTAGGTGTGGTTACTAGCACATGGAAGTTATTTAAAGCAAATAGATCAGAAGCCTACTGTGTGTCTGAGGGAATTGCATTGTTAAATAAATCATGAGCCTGGACTAAAAGAAGCCACTGACATTTTGAGACAACCCTTGAGCTGCCAATGTTCTGTGGGAAGGAAGTTTGCTGAGAAAACTGTGCAGCCCCTAGGGAGGACATATTCCTCCTCACCCACTTCAGAGGTGGTTGAAGAGAGTAACGGAAAAGAAAGAATATTTTGGAGGGCATAACTTACAGCCTTAGAGGACAATGGATGAAAGAATGCCTCTCTCTTGCGGACCAGAATCAAGGCCTAATTAAGGGACACTTGCCATCCCCCTGCATAGGGGAACTTTCACCATGCCTGCCCAGTGGGGTGTTATCATTGCTGTGTGTCTCTAATCATCCCCTTTCAAATAGGAATGGATACCACAGCTATTCTGTTCCTTTCCACCACTCTATATGCAGCGGTATAGACAATAGAGGACAACGATATTTTTTTTTCTTTCCGTTCACAGGTCACTTGATCAAGAAAGGCCTCATGCAGACCTGACAGAGAGGCCCACGTATCCTATAAGGCTTGATGTCATGACTAGATTGGACATCAGGATGTCTCCACTGAGGCTGGATTATGTGGGTGAAGAAAAAAGTAATTGAAATTTTGCTGATTAGAAGGGCAGACACTGGCAGAGATTGTAAGTGCCTACAAAATATTCACATGGTTTTCTAATTTTCCAAGCCCCCATGCACCTGTCTGAATGATCATGCAACTGGATCAGGGCAGTAGAAGGTAAGCACAAAGGATGTGTAACTTCCATCTCAGTCTTGCCCTGTTCTTTGTCTTCTCTGGTCTGGTGGCCTTGGAGGCTATGCGATCCAGATGCCATCGCTACAAAATAGAGCTTCCTCAGGTTCTGCATGAGAGAGAAATACTTATTATTCACACAAAGTCAATAGGATCTGAGGCTTTATTTATTATCACAGCATAGCTGAAGTTAGATTAAGATATTATCCAATATAAGCCCCAACCTCATTCTCCCTACAAAAATTTTATCAGGGTCTATGCTGACCACTAAATTTTTGGTGTGAATAAATGGAGAAGTATAGATTTGAAAAGATCCCATCAATGTCTAGGATGAATTGAAAGGAAGCTGAAAATGTTAAGGTGTTATGTGCAAATAAAGACATTTTGCAATGAAGAGCAGCTGATATGGAGGTTACATTTAACTACCTATCTCTGGGCTCTTAATGTCCCTCTCTCTGGATACAAGAAGCAGATTTTAAAACAATTGCAATGGGACATGATAGCTTCACCCTAAGCCAGAGTTCAAACACATCCAAGTATGTGTTACATAGTGATACGGCAAATTTACAGCAGTGCATTTATTGAGAGTGCAAGGGCCTCCTGAGAAAGAGTCCATCCTCAGGAAGAAACGAGCTGAGCATGACAACAAAGCCTTTATCATTGAATAAGATAAGTGTTCTGGGCATAATATGGCATCTTCATTGATTTCTTACCCTTGCCCAGGGTCCTGGAAAAACAAGGAACCATTAGTAAAACCTAAAATTTATTTAATTTAAACTTCCTTAAGGCATTAGGCATATTGACATAGCTTTAGTGACCGTGTAACAGAGAATAGCAAAAAAACGAAGAGCAAGGCATTTCTGCAATTTCACCGCCCTCCCTTCAAGAAAAGCCTTGGTTTCTTGAAGCACTTGTTGTTGATTCCCAAGTACAAGGTAGAAAAATGTAGAAACAATGGCTGCCACCAATAGGATATCAACATGCCCAGTTGAAATAACAGCACCCAGCAGAAGCGGCAATAGTACGCTATGGGTGCCATTTGGCTAATAAGACTTTTCATGAATACTTAGAAACTATTTCCTAAGGGCCCTGAGACATATTCAGGGTCACAGAGAGAGAGAGAGAGAGAGAGACAGAGAGAGAGAGAGAGAGAGAATTTTACTGGGTACTGAATTCTTAGATGACCAAGTGGGGAGTACAGCCAGTGAAACCTTACATACCAGTCAACATTTATCACATGAAAACCCCTAAAACCTAACAGGGTTATTACAAGGAACACTGCTTCTTTCTCAGAAGTCTAGGTAGATTGGGCAGCTCTGATAACCTGGACTGGGCTTGGATTACCTCATCTGGGTTCACTCACGTGTCTGTGGTCAGGTAACTGACCAGAATGAGGTTTTCTGACTGAGGGAGCCTTGACTGAAATGACACAGCTTTCTTCTACCTGTCTCATTCCTCCAGCAAATTAATTCAGGGTTGTCCTGTCAGTGAGACAGGGGTCTGAGAAAGAACAAAATAGCACAAGACTCCCAGAGGCCAAACTTAGACCTGGACCACCATTACTTGTATTTTATTCCATAGGCCAAAGCAAATCACAAGGCCACACCAAATTCAAATGTAGCCTCCACCTCCGTGGGAAAAGCTGCATAGTCAATTGCATGGGAGGCAGGTTCTAAGAGGGCAATGACTGGGGCCTTGTTACACTCAATCTGCCATACCTGGTGTTTTTACTTTTATTGCAATACTGTTTGTGTGGGATAAACTTGGTTGCCTTCTCCATCAGTTTCCTAGACCTCTAGGGTTGGAAGGATCTTAGTGATCATGTTCTACTTCAACCTTCTAATTTCAGAGATAAAAAATTTGATGCCCAAAGTGGTTAAGCAATTTGCTTAATGGCTTATAGATGAAGGTGGACTACAAATTTCTTTGATTCAGCTTAGAGCTCTTTCCACCACACTTTAACTCTCTTCCAAGCGTGCATTTAGAACAGAACAAAATTTGATCGTGTACTCCATATTTATGTCCACATTTGCTACAGAACGATTATCTAGAAACTCATCAACTGCAGCCAACTAAGCCTGTTGTTCTCTCAGCTATGTTTCCCTCACTAGGCCCTGCCCTGCTCTGCTCTGACCTGCCTTCGGCCGTGAGCAAGCTGCCCATGAGCGTGTTTCCTGACAGTGATCTTCCATGACCCTAATCATCTGCCCTGCCATGGGACTGTTTCTCCCTCCAGGTCCAACCTGCCCCAGAAGGTGTCAGCATTTGCCCAGTGGTGTCTCATCTAGAGAGAACTGCCCCACAAACACTTGCTAATAACTTTAATCTTGCAATTTCCCCTTCCTATTTTGAAAAAGAAATTTTAGCCAAATTCTGCCTTCTTCAACTGTAAGTTTTCTCTTATATTACAAACCAGAAAACTGAGAGTGTGGTATTTATTTCCTACCTCAAAAGATATAAACCTTTGTTAACTGAGAAGGTGTTAAAACAGCTATTCCTCATGCTTTTAACCCAAGTGAGAGGGATAGAAGAAGAGAGCAGGTACAACCTCCTGACAACACAATCTTGATCCCAAGAAGCTGCACCTTGAATATCAGGTACTATCACTCTCTTGGCGGCAAGCATATGTTCAAGTGACTTGTGAGCAGATAGCCCTGCTTCCAATACAAACAGCATGACAATAGGAGGAAAAGCTTCAGACTTTCAGCCATTTTTATGATTCATCTCTGTTTTTATGGGCATCCCAGCATAGTTCACCTCATTAGCCATTATAGAGATTTTAATTCTTGAGTTAACCCTGTGTTCATTCAATAGAATGAATATTAATATCTTTCTAATGTAATTTTTAATTAAATATAGCATCACCATTATTATACCCAAAAGATCTAAATAGAGTTTGAAAGAGAAGACAGACACTATCACAATAAAAATCAGCAAATTCTGCTCACATCCTTCTCAAAAGGCTGATCACCTATGAAATAATGAGAATAAATCGTGAGATAATGTAGGACAGATCTAATTAAGATAATGAGCTACGATTATGGACATGATTTTCCTGGGTTAAAGATCTTAACAAAAGGCAATCTATGGATATATTTTAAATATCTTCTTTGGTCTACTTACTTATATTAGCTATGCCTCTTAAAAAAATGAAAATATTCATCAAAAGTAATGACCCTGAGTCTGCTGCAACTGCAGGGTTTTAACTATTTGCTATCACTGATGCATTTAATACTTTGACATGCTCTTTTTCAGGGGATATTTGACTGGAACAGATTTTTTTTTCCATCTTGGCATTCAAGGGGAAACAGAAATATTAGGATCAATGTTCTCTCTGCACCTTGAAAACTATGTTATAAAGATATTTTGATTTGACTAGTACAGATTTGGATGCATACTTCTGGAAGAAACTAATTAGCCTAGCTTCAATAGCAGTGGCAGGCGAGACAACCAGGGGAAAGGGGCAACTCAGTTGTGTAGGTATGCCTGGGTGCCATCTCCGCTCCCTGTCCAAACAGACAACTGAAGGGAGAGACAAAGCCCAGAAATAAAAATGCTTAATCCTTGGTCAACATTGTTAACAAGCAGAAATAAATGTTTCCTGAGAATTGTTGAACTCCTGCAGGAGAGACTGGAAGGGTTTCATGGCTGTATTACTTTGATAGAGATTCAACATTGCTCTTTGAAAAGTAAGGCACGTTGACCAACACCCACTAAACCCAATGAGTGGAAGGAACTGCCGTCCAAGGGGTGGCAACAGTTCTCTCCACATCTTGTACCCTATCTACAGTGGCTCTCAGGGGAAATATTTAAATCTCATTGGTGATGCTTGTGCCACAATAGATCCCAGGCCCAGAGTTAGCCCCACTGGTATGCCGTTCACAGTTGCTATTATTTGCATCAAGTAGCATTTTACTGTGGGTCTGTTTCAGACCATGGGGCATGCTCACCTCATTACCAGCATGGAAGTTGTAGCTCTGATGCTGTGCATGACTGCAGCAGCAGTAGGCTTCTGGGCTCCATTAACTGCCCAGCCGCCAGGACCCTTCAGCCACAGCCTGTATGGCTGCCTCAAGTGACTCTTCACTGAAATCTTGAGAGCTTAAAAATCTTTGAAAACAGTGGACAAAACAAAAGGATGAAAAAACATAATGATGCATTTGAAAGCAAAGAAGTTGTTAATTCCCTGTTCCCTGGAATTTTATTAGATTTTGCTTTGCATCCCTTTTCTCTGTTATATATCCCCTCCCTCCCATCTCCTCATCTCTCTCTCAATCTCTCCCCACCATGTCTGTGTGATATCTCAGAAAGCATATTGCCAGTAAGTCAGAAGACTTGTATTTCTAGTACTGGCACCAACTCTTACTAGCTGTGTAACCTGAGCAAGTCACTTAACCTCTCTGATCCTCTATTTCCTTAACTCTGAAATCCATCATCTTGCAGGATTGGTGTGAGATCATGAAATTTAAGGACATTGAAGATGATAAGCCTTCACTCTATATATTCTGTATAACATAGCACTGTCAACATGTTCCCACTGTCAATATGTTCCATGGTAGATAAATTTGAGAAGCAAAGCCACTAGTTGGAATGCTAATAACCAGTGACTGATATCTTGAAGAAGTAAAATTATTATTTTCAGATTTGACTCATCTCAAATGCAGTCCTTAGGGCCCTGGTGAGAGATCTGAGGATCTGGGAAGAAGCTTGAACACAGGCACTGCAACGAGGAATAATGGGGACGTCTTTTCCAAGGACCTGTGTCTATCAAACACATTTAAATAATGTTACTCATTCTTCTTACTTTAACACTTTTGCACCTCCCATTAATTTTCCTTCCTCTCTCCTCTCAGGATCCAATATGATAGAGTACAAAGAGTATGCTGCACTTTGCAGGCAGAGAGCTCTGGCTATGCCACTTAGCAAGTTATTCAGCTCTCCAAGCTTCAGATAGTTTGTCTGTAAAATGGACTCACAGATATGGTCATATCTACTTTAAATTAAAAGCACTTGGTACATGAGCATTATGCTCCAGCTGTGGGGGATTATTAGCAATACAGTAAACAGGACCCTCTAGGGACAAAATTCCAAAGTGCTATAATTGAGACATTCTCACCTCCCTGTCTAGACTTGTTCCTCCTGACACTTGGCATTTCCTTATTGTAACCTCCTAATTTGGGTGGTGTGCACCCCTGGCTGTCTCGTTGCCATTAATCAGTAATTGCAGCTTCTCCCATATCCAAAAACTAGTTCCTCACACTTTCTCCAAATGTAAGATGAGCTCAGCTATTTATTCTTCTATTTAACATGAGGTTGAGAGTGACTGGCAGCCCATTAACTTCCACAGGTTATTTTTCTTTTAAATCACATACCCATTCCAGTGCTGGGGTAGAGAAGTGATACAAGCCACACAGTAGAAGCAAGGGAAGCTGCCCATTCTCCTGCGTTGTCTTCATGAGATAACCACTTTCCAGAGAGGTACTTTCCGGTCAGTCTGGATAAATATCCCTCTGCCTGTGAGGTCAGTGCCAAGCTGAGCCTCTCTCTATCCATACTCTACACTATCATCTATCAACCAAGTTATCATCCAGGACCACCAGTATGGCATGTCCAAAATTCAAATGATTATCTTCCCAAACCTGTATTTCCTATCCTAATGAACCAAACTGCTGGTAACTCAAGCCTGAAATCTGGTAGTTACCTTGACACCTTTCTCGACCACACCTCTGTCCTAGTTCAAATCCTGGTTTCTGGCAATGACTTCCCAATTAGTCATAGTTCCCCTAGTTTTTCTTCAATCAGCTCTCAATGAGGCAGAGAGAATGGTCTTTCCAAACAGCAAATCAAATAATTTTACTCTTCTTATCAAAGCCCTTATATTTGTCCATCTGGCCTATAAGACAACATCTAAATTCTGAGCCTGTGACCTTCAGCCTTTTGAGTCTGCTGAATTTTCTTCATCCCTCACACTGGTTTCCCCAGCAAGACACCTGTACTCTGGTCTGTTAAACACCTCCAGGTCTTGGCATATGCTTGCTACTCAGAAGGCCTTTTCTCCCCTCCCTTCTTGAGAACTCCTGCTCAGTCTTCAGAATTCAGCTCAAGGGATACCTGTCTCTGGGCTCTCCCTATGCCTTCCCCACCACTCATCTTCCATATCCCACATACCCCTATTTTATACAAATCTATTTAATCATGACCAACATAGTGTGGTTACAATTATTTGCTAACATATTTGCCTTCCCAACTCATTATGGAAACTTTAGAGTCAAGAACTCTGCCTTGACCATCTCTGTGTCCCCAGTGACTGTCATATCATCATTGACTATAGTTGCCCTGCAAGCCACTTGCTCCCTCTTCTACTGATATATATTAGGGCATCCTTCCAGAAACTTTGTGGGGACTTAGTGGCAATGGAAGAAAGCCTGCTTGGGTATTCAGCCTTTACTTTGCCCAGCACTAGTTGGAGAAATAACAAGAAACAGCTGGAAGACAGTGGGAAGTAATGGAAATACTAGTACGTTCTCTGAGTGTCTGAAGTAGTGTTTTATATTCCTAAAAAGCATTGGTACTTACATGGGTCTCGGGGTGGCTGATTCTCTGTTTTTTTTTTTTTTTGCAGGGCCACCCTTAGTGCCTAAGTGTCAAGCCCTTGTCTTCCCTTTTCTCTCCCTCCAAATGGAGTTTATTTAATCCTAGGTTGCAAGAAGTATTCTGTCTCTACACATTACAGAAGCTGTAAATTTTGGAAACCTGGTTTCAATTAAAATGAATTTATCTCAGTGTATTGCCTCGATATATCTCAATATCACATTACAGTAATACCTGTCATATTTTGGCATTACATACAATGTTATTCCAAAGAAACTCTAATTTGGTATGTTTACGAGAATTTGGGCCTCATTCACATTTCTCTGATGTTGGAATCTCAGGGTTCTATATCAGTG
Organism: Cebus imitator; assembly: GCF_001604975.1. Taxonomy (NCBI): domain Eukaryota; kingdom Metazoa; phylum Chordata; class Mammalia; order Primates; family Cebidae; genus Cebus; species Cebus imitator. The sequence goes on along the minus strand of NW_016107352.1, from coordinate 5,926,837 downwards.
CTTTGTTGTTGATTTCATTGCCATCCAAGGCACTTTAATGTGAGAATCATGTCTGTCTTCCTGCTGATGACATCTGTTGTCTTCCGTGTGGAAAACCTTTCTCTGGTACTATTCTACAAGGGGTAATAGCAAACAAAAGGTACATTGAGGGTTTATTCAATTTATGTTGAAATATAAAACAGATAGCATAAAATGTGTTTGTAAAATATTTATTTTTCAAGCCCACATAATTTGTAAACCCTTTCAAACCAACTAGAAACATAAATTCATCCTGTTTCTCTCACCTCCCTTATTTGTGTTTACCACCATATAAAATAGAGGTGGTTTTCTTAGACCATACAGTACAGTATATAAGATCAATTTCATTCAAGGTTTTGCTTATTTAATTAAACAGTAATTTCTCTTGGGGGGTATGGGACACCCACAAAACAAAGCAAAGCAGCACATCCACAAAAGCCTCAAATATGTGCATGAGTGAGTTGTTTGCCTGAGGCTTTTGTGGATGTGGCTGCTGTTGGTGCTTATTCCATCTCACATCTCATAGCTGAATTTTATTTAAAATGCTCTTAGAGGGAAGGATCTTTCTGCATTCTGGATATACTATTCTATGTTGTATTGATAACTATTTATGAAAGGTCTATTTACAAAATTCAGATGCAAAGGATAAGTTCTAGTCAAATGAGTTCTAGTAGGATGAACTAACCATATTTTGTTCAGATCTCCATTAATAATATTAGTGATGACCACTCAACCAGTTATTTTTGTGATATGAGATAGTGATAACCTAAACCAGACTTTCCTAACTTTATAACAGCTGTTTCATTGGAAATATCTATTTTCCTTAAAATTCTCCCTCTAATAACCCTGCAAAATTCTCCTATGTAAGAAGTACACACAAAGTCAAAAACCATGTTTCCTTAATAGCTAAAGAAGAACATATGACGTCTTGGACTCTTAGAAAAGAAAGAGAAAGGCTGACTCTCCAGTGCTCAGGTGTCCCTGAGTCAACTCAAGCTGGATATTGCTGCATGAACAGACTCCCAGAGGCCTTCAGCTACTTTCATGTGAAAATTTAAATTGATTGCCGATCCTTCAGCTCTTGAAAGATGGGTTTTATCTTTTTTTTTTTTTTTTGAAAAAAAATTTTTTTAAAGAGGCAATGCTTCTTATGGAATAGAGTATTTTTCAAACAGGGAGATTAGAGTATTTTTCAAAAGTGGAAGGCAAGGGGAGGAGCAACATTTTAAGAAGATTCAGCAATGGTCCATGACTGGATTCAGTCTTCCCTCAGGTGGGCTGCTTAGCATACGGTTTTGTAACATTTTTTCAGATGGAATCTCATCAGAATGCATATTATACATGGAAAACTCAGCCCCGAATTACGATAGCTGAAAATCCAACATAATAAATACCATTTCAAGTTAAGTCCCCATACAGCAGAACTATTTCTGTGTGCCAACTACAGTCATCCACCACATAATGACATTTTGGTCAACAACGGATCACATATGCACTGGTGGTCCCATAAGATTATAATAAGTACCGTATTTTTACTGTACTTTTTTGTTTAGATACACAAATACTTATAGTGTGTTCAGTACAGTAACATGCTGTATGGGTTAGTAGCCTAGGAACAATAGGCTATCCCATATACCCTAGGTGTATAGTACGTTATGCCATCTAGGTTTGTGTAAATATACTCTATGGTGCTCACATAATGACAAAATTGCCTAATGATGAATTTCTCAGAACAAAAATCATATCAACTGTATTTGTAGATATGACTTAGCAAATGCTATGAAATAAATAAGTTTACTCAGCAAATGATTCCAGCAAGGTGCAGTGGCTTACGCCTACAATCCCAACACTTTTGGAGGCCATGGCAGGAAAATTGTTTGAGCCTAAGAGTTTGAGATCAGCCTGAGCAACATGCCAAGGCCAGTTCTCTACAAAAAAATACACAAATTAACCAGGCATGGTGACATGCACCTGTGGTCCCAGCTACTCAGGTGGCTAGGAGGCTGAGGCAGGAGGATCACTCCAGCTCAGGAGGTCGAGGCTGCAGTTGTGTTCACACCACAGCATTCCAGCCTAGGCTACAGAAGGAGACCCTGTCTCCAAACACACACACACACACACACACACACACACACACACACACAATGAATCCCTGGTCCCTAAACATGAAAAGGCCTTTTTTTATGATGTTCATATCTGTTCATCTGCACTATCCAATTTAGAACTCAATTTCACTTTCTTGAACTGACTTTTCACAAGGCATTGTAGTCCCAGGAATTAAAAATAAACATGAATGCTTGAAGGAAAGAAGCTTTGGGTAAGCTCCAATCAAGTATGTTTATCATAGGTAAGAAAGATGTTTCCACATGCACTCAGGAGTATTTCTTACACCTGTTCCCAGTATACAAAGTTCTACAGTTTTAGCTTTGTCCATGAGCACTGGAATCCCAGAGCACAGCAAAACCCAGAAGGTCATTGTGACCTGGCTCTGTCAGGCCTCATCACCTGTGACTCATCTATTTGCTCCCAAATAGTCATAAGAATTCAGTCCTGAAACCTGGCATCCTTTCTTTCCCAAGGCTGCCATAGAAAAATATTCAAGGAACTTCTGCTTTTAGTAATAGCAGGCTATGTAATTAATATCAATATTTTCACTGAGGACAAATTGAAAAATACTAGATGAAATATTTTTAATGTTATTAAAATTTTTTAATATTTTAAACAACTTCTTGAAAGCATCGAAGAGGCCGGGCACGGTGGCTCACACCTATAATCCCAGCACCTTGGGAGGCCTAAGTGGGCAGATCACTTGAGGTCAGGAGTTCAAGACCAGCCTGGCCAAAATGGTGAAACTTCATCTCTACTAAAAATGCAAAATTTAGATAAATGTGGTGGTGCACACCTGTAATCCCAGCTACTCAGAAGGCTGAGGCAGGAAAATGGCTTGAACCCAGGAGGCAGAGGCTGAAGTGAGCTGAGATCGTGCCACTGCACTCTGGCCTGAGCAACAGAGTGAGACTGTCTCAAAANAAGCATCAAATAGCTAAGAAAAGAATGAGGAATAAACAGGTCAAGATTTAAAGAAGAGAGAACTCAGAGATGGTGGGCTGCTTTTGCCTGTAAGCTTTTGTCCATCTGGAAGAGACAGCTGAGAGACTACACTGCACAAATAGCAGCCTTGAGGGGCTGAGGAGATCAAAGTAAGAATCCTTGAGTTTTTTTTATCTCAAGGATTCTTACTTTGATCTCTACCTGTGCAACAATTTTGCATGTTCTTCACATGTACCCCAAAACCTAAAATGCAATAAAATAAATAAATGGGAAAAAAAAACAAAAAGAAACGTTTCTTCTAAAAAAGAAAAAAAAAAAAAGAATCCAAGGCTCACTAAGGTCAAGGAACTGGTTAAATCATCCTCTTCTGCTTTAGACTGGGACCTCAAAGAGCTCCACCTTTGCACTAAGGGGAGACCGGAAGAAATAAAGTTGTCATTATCCACAAACAACATAATTGAGAATGTAGAGAATCCAAGGAATCTATAAATAAGTTATTAATAAGTGAATTTAGCAGGTCACTGAACACCAAGCCAAAACCAATTGTATTTCTCTATCCCAGCATCAAAAGCTGGAAAATTAAGTTTTAAAACAATGAAGTATTATAGCCTATAATGGCATCTACAACTCAATCCTTAGAAATTAATCTAATAAAAGATATATAAGACTTGTATACAGAAAATGATATAGAATTTTCAGAAGATATTAAAGACATAAATAAATGAAAATACATATAACTATCAATTCTCTCAAAATTAAATTAATATTTCTAATGCAATCCCAATAAAAATTCCAGCAGTCTCGTGTGTGTGTGTGTGTGTGTGTGTGTAAGTTGACCACCTGACACTCATGTTTCAATAAAATGCAACAGACCAAGGAGAGCCAGTATAAGCATATAGAGGACAAAGTTGGAGGAACTCCTCTACCAATTATCAGTACTTATTACAAAGCTATAAGAATTAAGCTAATGTGCTATTGATACATAATAGACAAATAAATCAATACAGAGTAGAGTGCACAGAACAAACCCACGCATATATGGTCACTTGATTTATGACAAATATGGCACTGTAGAGAAATGAGGGAGGGTCATATTTTTAAAAAATGGTGCTGAGTCGATTGGGTATCCATATGGAAAACAATGAAACTTGACCCTTACTTCACATCATACCAAAAATTCAATTCCAGGTGGATTGTAGATCTCAATGTGAAAGGTGAAACAATCAAGTGTCTCAAAGATAACATAAAAAAGCAATCTGTGACCTTGAGGTAGGCAAAGATTTATTTAATGACACACACAAAAAAACTCAAACTGTAAAGGAAAAATAGATATACTGGACTTCAATAAAGTTAAGAATATCTGTTTATCAAAAGGCTCTACTAGCAGAGTGAAAAGGCAAGTCACATGGTAAGAATACATATTTGCAACACTGATAACAAAGGACCAGTATCCAGAATGTCTAAGGATACCTACAAATCAAGAGAAAAATGCCATACAAACAGGCAAAAGACCAGAACAGGCACTTCAGCCATTTCACAAAATAGAATATCCAAATGGCCAATAAACTTTTCAATGATCAGGAACATGCAAGTTAAAACCACAATGACTTTAGCATACACACCAGAATGGGTAAAATTTTAAATACTAAGATACTAATGTTTGCAAGATTTGAACAACTAATACTCTCATATACAACTTACAGGAAAATTTGTTACAAGCATTTTAAAAAATTCATTGGCATTATCTATTAGTCACATGTCTGTATGTGATCCAGAAAAACCACTCCTAAGTTTATACCCAACAGAAGTGTGAACATGTGCACACCAAACCACTTGTACAGGATATTTTTAGGGACATTATTCTTAATTGCAAGAAGGAGGAAAATTACCAAAATATTCATTAACAATAGAATGGATAAGTTGTGATATAGTCGTGTCATGGAATATACCTATCCTTTGCCCAATAAACTTAAATGCATTCCTTAAAACCCTGCCACTAAATCAAAAACATTAAAAAAAAATTATATTAGTTTTACTGGAAAAAAACTAACGTATTTTATTCTAATCATAATAACCCAAGATGAAAGATCCAGATGGAAAATAGTAAATTGAATAATGAAAACAAATTTATATAAGTAGTAAACAATAGATTAGAAGTAAATCGTTTGCACGTAAAATATAATGAAGGTTTTTGCATTCAACCTTTTCTCTTTCTACACCATTTTCTATAACAATTTTTCAACATTTGAGGGGTTAAGGGTTTCTTGCACTCAAATGGCACTTATAAAGCACAGAAAAGCAAAATAGAGGGCAAAATAAAGGCTAAATATGAGATCCCTTTTAAACAAGTGGAAATACCACATCCACTCAACACAATGAAGAACCACTGAAATAAACCACCCCTTTATCCCTCTCTCGTGGCTTGTACATGCAAAATAACACATTTTCATGCAAATGTGGCACACAATTAAAATTTGTTTCATGTGACAGTCTTTGGTCAGGAGCAACTGTGTCAGGAATGTTGGTAAATGCCTCGTCTTGAAGTCATAATGTCAAATATCACTTCCTACAGCATATTTATTCAGTATATTTTAGAGTGAAAAAGTCATTATACTTAATAAAAAGGAGTCATTCCTTAAAAGTGGTATAAATTTCTAAGAGTCATAGTGAAGTGTTATTAATTGAACAGTCATTAGATAGGGGAAGTATGAACCACAAGCAACAAAATGAACAATCAGTTCCACATGAAACAACATAGATGAATCTCAAAAATGTATTTTTGAGGCAAAGCCACATACAAAAAGAAATGTGTACTGCATGCTTCTGTGTATGTGAAGTTCAAACACATGGAAAACTAATCTATGGCATTAGAAGTCAGAATAGCAGATACCTCTGGGGAAGAGGTCTTTCAACAAAACTTAGGCATCGGCCCTGTTTCCTTTCTGAGTCTGAGACAGTAAGAAATATGTGTCGTTCTATATTTTTGCTTGACTTTGTTATTCTCCAAGGTGAAAGACATAATTTTGTATGAAATATTTGTGAGATTCAAATAAAAGTATTATGAATGCCTAAGAATTCATTCAGCAAATAGCTTATTTTAAAATAAAGAAAATAAGGTTTGGAACAAAGAGCTAATGGTTCCTGGTTCAAACCCCAGGTCCATCTGTTTATAGTTCTCTGACCTTAGATAATTTACTCTCTCTGAGCCTCAGTTTCCTCAAATTAAATTGGAAATAATATTAATCCTCTACTAGGTTGCTATGGATACTACTAAAATCAAACATATGAAACGACTTGGCAGATAGAAAGTTTTAAGTAAATGTTATTTTCTTTTTATCCTCTGCATTTATCGTAGGTTGTAGTGGGGTCAACCCCCAATTTGTAGCCTTCATTCCTTCTTCAAAGCACAGGCTGGTAGACTTGTTAAATCAACTAATGGTACAAATGAAAGAAAGAAGCATCTTCAGTTCAGCCAAAAGAAAAAATTTTTAAGTGCCAAGTAAGGACACTGAAAATTTATCATAGAACTCCTAAGAACATGAAACCACACAAAAAAGTAGATATTTTACATAGATAAAATATGATATTGGTGTTTACAATTGTTTGTAAAGGCTCATCTGAAAGTCAGACCCTTGAAATACATCATAATTATGTTCATATTCACAGTGATGTTGTAAATTTCTATTTTTATTTCTATTGTCAGTTAATTAAATTTTCTGTCTTAGGAAGAGGTTTGTATCAGTTAAATTCCTGCAACAATAATAATTAATGTAAATCCATCAACGTCACTATTTTGAAATTCTAAGTAAGCACCTCGCAAAGTCAGCAGTTAGAAAAACAGGGAAAAATTACCAAATTCACCTGGTCATATTTGAAGATCCCACGTTAATTAAAAAAAAAAAAAAAAGTCAACATTAGACATTTTTCGGCTGGGCGCAGTGGCTCACGCCTGTAATCCCAGCACTTTGGGAGGCAGAGGAGGGAAGATCACGAGGTCAAGAGATCAAGACCATCCTGGCCAACATGGTGAAACCCTGTCTCGACTAAAAAAATACAAAAATTAGCTGGCATGGTGACGCATGCCTGTAGTCTCAGCTACTTGGGAGGCTGAGGCAGGAGAATTGCTTCAACCCGGGAGGCAGAGGTTGCAGTGAGTCGAGATTATGCCACTGCTCTCCAGCCTGGCACCTAGCAACAGAGCAATACTCTGTCTCAAAAAAAGAAAAAAGAAAGAAATTTTTCTGATCTCTTCACATTATATTCCAGACTTAACAGGACAGCAAATGAAAAGATAACCCTACCTTATTTCTCAGGGGCTTACTCTATTACATTTTTCCCAAAACCAGAGTTGAGATCCTCTAACTCCCAGGCTATTCCACCTTGCTTAGTGGGTAATAGTTGTTCTACTGGTTGGTACCACTGGAAGCCAAAAATTTACTCCTTTGCTTATTATGTAGTCTGGACAACTGGGATGCTCTCCTCTCTACCTCATCCGCCGTCAAAGCACAGCTCAGCTGTGCCGTCCCCTCCAACAAATCTTTCTTCCCTCTGCACCAAGTCCTCAGTGATGACCTTCTTCAGAACTCTTACCACATTTTTAATTATACATCATCTTGAATTGCTCCATGTTATGGGCTTGCCTATCTCCCTAATCACATCGTAAGTTCTTGCATGACAGAGCTCGGGTTCCCTTCCTTGCCTGTTTCTCCCACAGCCTCTAACACAATTGTGAGCACCTAATAGGGCCATTGAGTGAGGATGCCAGTCTAGGAACAAGAAGAATGTCTACATTAGCCTACTGCAAAAATTACTTATGGCTAAACTCATCTAAAATCACCACACGACTTGCCCACGGAAAATCAAAAGCAGAGTGGAGAAGAAAGGAGGAAGTAAACACTCACAAACCCAGACAGAGAAGCCCTTTAATCTTGCTCGCAGATGTTCTGTTTTAAGTTTTACATACTGCATATTGTTGGTCTTTTCATCTTTCCTTGTCTGGGAGATGAAAAGAAGATTGTTGTTCACCCTGTTCCAAGTCCCGGAGGGCTACCTTGAGTGAACCTCATCAGCAGGCTACGCTGTGTACTGGCTTCCAGTGGGTTCAATGCATAGCATCAGCAGATTAGAAAGAGGAGAGCGAGATCATGTATTTCTCCACCTTTCTCCTTGAGGGGTCAGTTGCATCTCTCCACCAAAGATCTCAGCAGCCCTCTCCACTTAGCCTCACTGGGTCTAGGTCCTGCTAACTTTCCTTACTTACTCTAAGACCTAGGAGTAGTGGTGTGAAACCTTGCCACCCTAGCCAGTGATTTCCCTATACTACCCTGCCCGTGCATCTGTAAAACTCTACAAATCGCTCCATTTGGATTGGCTGTTTCTTGTCAAAACCTTGTCTAATACAGATGTTTTACTTGGGGCCTTTATAATTTTAATGTTTTAGTATTGATAATATTTACAGTAGTAAATGAGTGCACATATTATATTGCGCCCTTCTCTTAATGATTCATGGTCATTACCAGGACTGTCAGAGGTGGGACCATTGTTTATCAGCTTGTAGCATCCACATCCATGCTGTGCTTTTCAAACACTACATCATTTAATCTCCACTCCTCCCCCCACCAAAAAAAAAAAACCCTATGAGATGAGTCTGACAAGTCCCTTTTACAGAACCAAGGGATCACAGCTGTTAAGTAATAGAAATAGGAAAATGAACCCAAGAGTGTTTCACTAACTACAAAACCTGTGTCCTTACCCAGTAAATGAAATCACTTCCATACCACATTGTACTGTCTGAAAGAGCTAGTGAGTTGTAAAGATCTATTGATTCTTACACTCAATGATTCATACTGTTGTTCTTTCTGAATTACAATGATGACTTTATTCCTCCTTTAACTGATTAAAAAAACAGTCTGCAGCCCCGATACTAATCTGACAGTCATTGCCCCACCTGTACACCTACCTGTAGCAGCCAGCCTTGGGTGTCTACTTTGCTGCTCATGATCTGCTGTAGGCCAAGTAACATAAAATGCACCCCAATTAGAATGTGTGTGTGAAAATAAGAGCAAACTTTTTTCAAATGAAGGCTGAGAGGTTTTGAAATATGGGGTTTGTGAAAGCTGTTTTTTATCACTCAGGAGCTACATAGTACTGTACTAAATTTTAATGTACAATAAAAATCACTGATGGAAGTCCGAGCTGTATCTAGAGGATGCACATGGACTCATCAGTTGACAGTGTCCCAGCTGAGCCCAGACTTCAAGTTACCCCACCCCAAACAACAAACATGTGAGAGAAGAAGCTTCCAGATGATTTCAGCCTCCATCTAATCATTCACCTCAGCCCTTCAAGTCTTTCCAGCTGGGGCCTCAGACATCATGGGGAAGATAGACATATTAATAGATATAGACAGCAACTAAGACTGTTAGATGGAACTCTGGAAAGCTAAGTTGAAATGCTTCCTCTTCCCTATTCCAAGCCCATATCTGAATATTTCATCTTAGTACCCAAAGACCAGCAACATGGCAGGACCAAAGAGAATAAAAGAAAACAGAATCTAACATCGCTTCAATGTGGAGCAAGAGGTAGACAAGAAAACTGCATATCTCTGCAGAGAGCCACATCTGCGAGTGGCCACCATGAGTGGCCTAATTAACAATCTAAATATCCAATCATACCAACGTTTTCTCCTTTTCAGAAATGAGGAAGGGATGGGAGAAGGGAAGATTTTCCTAGAATAAGGAGCTGAGTGAAGAACTTCCACTTCACCCTATGGATCATTACCAGCTCTGAGGTAAAATTGTATATGTCTGTTCCTATTTTGCTATTTATTAGTATCATTCAAATGGAATGTGGCTTCTTGAACTAGTCATGTCCAAATTCTGCCTCCTATGTTTGAAGCATGGGTGAACCTTCAGTTAGAAATGTTCCCTGGGTCTGAGTCACAAGGAAGGTGCATTGCCATGGCTGGTCCAGTGTTCTTTACCGGAGTGGAGCAGGGTCCTTGTGCAAAGGAGTCAAGGGCACAGTCAGGAAGATAACAGCGCAAGACCAAGGCAGAAGGTGAGGGTGAAATGAGAAAAGTAGCAGGTGGTAATTGGATGGGGGAGTGATGAACCGAGCAAGACAAGATGTTATGTGATTTACCACGCTTTTTATGTGGCACATGGTGCTTGATGATATGGCAGGCAAAACTGGTCAAAGGTGATCACGGGGGTCAAGCCCCTACTTATTTCACTTTGAAGTGCAGGCACCAAAGGAGATTTGGGAGCTGGTGGCATCCAAGGCAAAAAAAAAAAAAAAAAAAAAAAAAAAAAAAAAAAAAAAAAAGGTGATTTCTAGGCACAGTAACTGCAAGAGCAAAGGCCCTGAAAAAGGAGGCACCCAGCATTCAAGGCCAGCAATCAGGCTAGTGCTACTGGAGCAGAGAGAAGAGTAATGAGAGATGAAGACAAAGAGAACACAGCGATTAGACAATGCAAGGCCTTGAACGCTTTTTGAAGACTCAAGCTTGTACTCTGGGTGACGTAAACAGCTGGAATGTTTACAGGAGATGAATGAAATTGTCTAACTTCTTTTTGGCAGGATGACTCTGCCTGCTGTATTGATAATAAACTTAACGGGGCAAGTTAAAGCAAGACGAACAATCAAGAGGTTAGGGCGTTCTTCTTTTGGTGACGTGGGCCAAGGAGTGGAAGTGGAGAAAGTATTGGCTCTGAATATGTTTTGAATGCAAAATTATCAGGATTAGCGGACAGATTAGCTGTGAAATGTTCCCCTTTCTTGCATTATTTTTCTTCATAGCACTTATCACCTTTTGATATAATACATATTTCATTTTCAATGTCTTCATTATCCATCCCTCATAAATGAAAGCTCCGTGAAGGTAGGAATTTTCATGCCTGGTACATAGTAGGTGCTCAATAAGTGGTTGCTAACTAGATTAATTTATCTGAAGTGTTTAAGTAACTCTATTAACACTTTTTACCCTTGTCATGTTCTCTTCCATTTGTAAACATTATTTATTATAGGTTTGATCTCATTGTTCCACCATGAGTCATTTACCGCAAATGAATGTGCTTTAAATGGATCTACATTGTTTAGAAAGTGTCACCTAAATTACTTCTGTGGCTTAGTTGCACTGTTCCAATAACTGGTATACACAAAGAGCTGTTGATGGGTAAGACATGGAATTAGGTCATTGCGTAGTTCTAATCAACTTGATTTAATTAGCATGGATATCAGTGGTGCACATTTACAAGGGCAGATGGTATAACAACCACTCTTTTGTGGAGGTAATGTTGTTCATCCATAATGAAGCTGTGTTGATGTGGCCATGTTAATACCAAGGACAATATGATGAGACCAATTTGAGGGGATTACTTTGAAGGAGGAACATTATGACACTGTCCAAAAAACCATCAGATTTTTACCTTTTGTTTTCTACCAAATAATGAGCATCATTTCATCTCTGAGATTCAAGGGACTGAGGTTGAAGATTAGATGGATCAGAAATGGGCTGAGGGATGGGCTAAGGTTAGATTCTATTTTTAAGAACTCATGTTTCCCACACTTGCATATCTTAGAAAAGGACACCAATGGATCTAAGTGGAGTTGTTGTCTTTCTGTAAATATTTACCTGTATCTTGAATGATCTGCATGTTGCTTTTATATAAATTTATTTGGTTCAAGGTGGAAGTTGTTCTATTTTTCATGTGAGATGATGGACTCCTCTGCTTTGGGGCAATGCTTTCTTATTGTCAAGGCCAGCCTCATTTGATTAGGCTTCTATCAGACCCCAAAAATAAGAGAGGGAAGAGAGCATGTCAGGGCAGAGAATATTCCCTATTCTCAGTTTCAGACTCACAGGAAATCCTCAGTTGAGTTTATAATGGTTTGTTTTCTTTCTTCCTTCCTTATTTCCTTTCTTTCTTTCTCTTTCTTTTCTTTCTTTCTTTCTTTCTTTCTTTCTTTCTTTCTTTCTTTCTTTCTTTCTTTCTTTCTGCTCTGTCACTCAAGCTGGAGTGGAGTGGCATGAACACAGCTCGCTGCCGCCTGAAACTCTTGGGCTCAAGAGAACCACCTGCCTCAGCCTCCTAGGTAGCTGAGACCACAGTTGTGTGCCACCACCCCTAGCTAATTTTTCATTTTTTTGTATGGATACAGGGTCTCGCTGTGTTGCCCAGGCTGGTCTTCAACTCCTAGTGAAACAGAAGGACCATGAACAAACCTCTCAAACACCGAACAGAGAAGGAAGTGATCATTTTATTTGGCCAGGAGCTGCGGCAGGCATAGATGCCTCAACAACCAAGCTCCCTGACAAAGAAAACCCTGGCCCTTTTAAAGGCTCACAGTCTGAGAGGTGCACATGTGAGAGGGTCGAGAGCATGGGGAATTGACCTAGGTAGGGAGTCTAGTAGTGATTAAGCAAGAAGAGTACCTTCCGGGGAAAATTTCTCCATATCAAATCCGAGATCTATAGATGGGATTGTGGTTAGCAGTAGGGGGTTTAATCCTTTGGACCTGGCGGGTGGTGCCAACTGGTCCCTCCTCTGGCTGACTTTTAACTTCTCCTTTTGAGATGCAATGTAGAAGGCTAAAAAGGAAATGGCCTTAGAAGCTCAAGAGGAGGGGGTCTCCTTCCTCACTGCCCTCAATTGATCCTCCTACCACGGCCTCCCAAAGTGCTAGGATTATAGGCCACCACAGCTGGCTTCTAATGGTTTTCTTAGCACTGTCAATTATATCTGGAAATTGTGTGATGACTCATTTTTTAAAGATCTGAAGTGATGGCATCTAGCTTCCAGAGTGTTTCTCCAGCCAGGCCCGGTCAGTGGGTAGATATCACAGGGACACAGCTGACCACCATGAGTCATAGCCACAGGAAAATTTCAAGCAATTCTGTACTGGAGAACTAATAACTACCAAGGGGGCCATCCCGGGGTGCCTGTGTATTGGCAGGAGATGTGTTGGGAGACTGGAAGGAAAGGAAGAGAATCAAGGATTCAGGTGTTGTGGTCACTGGTCCAGATCTCTTAGAGCCTCAGCTAACACGGGGCTCATTCTTCTCCTTTGATGAGGAGTGTGGGAGGGGAGGAACATGTGGAGCAGGAGAAGGAAGACCAGGCCTTGCCAGGACATTGCCTTTTTTCCCCAACTCTTCCTCCTTTGCTTCACTTCCTGTGTCCATCTCGCTTTAGCCCTCCTGCTCCCGCACTTTTGCCCCACCTCCATACCAGGTTTCTACCTCTCCCTACGGACACACTTAGGAGCCCACCGATCCCTTTAAGTAATTGCCGCCTTGGAAAACAGACTGTAAATTGCTTTTCACTCTGTACTTAGTGTTGCTCAAAAGAAGGAAGGAGTGGGCTGTCCTCATTGTCCTCTTAGCAATGGCCTTCCCTCCCTCCCCTTTCCTCCACTGAGGTGGGAGTGTGAGATGGCTCAGGCAGATTCTCACTTCAACGTGTAAAGGCAACCCAAGGAACTCTTACCAGAAGACAGCATTACAACAAATTTAGCTAAATGACCTTGACTCTTATTTGCAACTCATGAATTAAGGCAATATCTCCACTAAAAATTTAGAAAACATGCTTCATTCAGCTGACCAGAGGAGTTTGGCATTATAAGCAGTAAAGGGCTGAATAAAAGCAGAAACAAGGAACAAAACAGGGTTGCTTAGCATCAAGTTATCTTCCTTGTAAGGTTAAAGCAGAGAGGACTTCCTTATCATGCTGGCTAAACTGGCCTATCTGGAGATTCAACTATTGTCTCTTTCCTGATTACCTGGAAGATCAGATAAACAGCTGTTTCAGTTTGATGATGTTAGCATGAGAAACTTCATTTGGGTTGGTCTATTGGGGCCTATGCAGAGGCTCAGTGCAAATCAATGGCCTCCTATAAACTTTATTTAATATTCATTCTAGGATTACTTTTCTTCCAAAGCTCTTTCTTTTATAAAAGAAGTCCATATCTTCCCAAATCACTTGTCTTTGACCTTATTTTTCATAGACACCTTTCCCACACCTGCCCTACATCACATTACAGTGTTTTCCACATTAACTTTAGAAGACAGAGAATCTCTCTCAAACCTATTCTCACATGTAAGGTGGTTACAATATCCTTGACATCACAAAACTCATATATAATGCTGTTTTGTGTGTGCAAATGAATAGAATTGATACCTGTATTTGTTTTCTATTGCTGCATAATAAAATACAACAAATTCAGCAGCTTAAAAGAACACACATTTATTAGCTCACAGATTCTGTGGGTCAGGAGTCTGAGGACAGCTTAGCTGGGTCCTTGCTAGAAGGCTGCAATCAAAGTGTTAGCTGGGCTATGTTCCTTTCCGGAACCCAGAGTCCCCTGCCAAGCTCACTGGGTTGTTGGCAGAATTGAATTCCTTGCAGTTGTAGGACTTGTATGTTCCCTGCCGTATGGTCCCCTCCCGAGCCAGGACACATTTTAGGAGCTTGCCTCCTCAGGCCCAGCAGGAGAGTATCTCACCTCAGATAGGGCATAGTTCTTCTTTTAAGGACTTTAATCTGATTAAGTCTAGCCCATGCAGAATAATATCTTGTTGTCACATAATATAACAGTCACCTTGATGACATCCCATCAATTCTGGCTTACTCGGTTAGAAACAAGCCACAGATTTCACTTACACTTAAAGGGAGGGTATTATGCAAAGGTGTGGATACCAGGAAGTACAAACCCAGTGAGGGTCACTTTAGGCTCTGGAATCAATGGATTTAGCAAGGAAAATGTTCCAGAGGTAATACATTGCCCTCTTATAATAACTGTTGGAAAAAAACATGGATAAACCAGGGTTGGAAGAATCAAAGACTCATTTAAATGCAACCATGAGGCACACTTAGCATGGGCTAGAGGTGGGGAGAGGAGTGTGTTATATGATCTTCATAGTGTCCTGCTCTAGTCAAGCCTCTGAGAATGCTCTTGGCAACTTTTGGCTCACCTTGCTGTAGGGCCACTTCTGAAGATGGCTGACCATAGAAGCCAACAAGTGCATCCACAAAACCAACCCAAAGCAAAACCCTAGATGATTATAAATAGCTATGAACACTGACTTTTTCCCCAAGAATATAGAGTTCACTACAGACAGACTTTCAAGTGCCTAAATGATGCTAATATTGCTGTTTCAGCACTAGCCTATAGATCTTAGTATGGTGAATTTATAGCCATTTTATTTACCCTAATTAGCCTCACCATGATTACATCCAAAGCCCTGTCCAGTCAAGATGAATGCCTCCCTCCCCATATGCCTTTACAATTGTGGATATAACACCATTGTAGTTCTATCACTATACCACATTCTTACCAAACTGATAAAATGTGCTATGAATTAGAATATACATTCCTCAAAAATTGTCAGACTGTGAATATTGATAGAAAACCCTTTCCTTTGTTCTTTATTTTCTTCAACTATTCCAAATAATTTAAATTGCATCTATCAGGGACCAGAGATTTCATTTTTACACATGATTTCATAAAAATGGTAGTAACTGAAAAAGTCACACTTCTGATTATGAAAGGTCAAAACAATTCCTTGTACTACAGTCAAGCAAATTTGGAATTTGCTTAATCCCAATCAAGTGTTCACAGTTAAGAAGATTAAATTACCCCAGAGATATTATTCATTAGCCAAGAAGAATGAAATGGCAACAATTCTGCCAAATAGTAAGTGCACTTATATGACTATTTTGCAATTTATTCAACAAATTTTTATGGAATGCCAACTAGATGGCAGGAACTGTTCTACATCCTGGGGCTACACAGGTCAATAAGGCAAACAAAATGCTTTACATCATGGAGATATCATGGGAGTGTGAGAAACAGAGAATTATACATGTGTGTATATATATATATATATATTACAACAACTGTTACAAAAAAATAATACATATATGGGAATAGAGTATAATTGGGGATTAGGTGGGGTTATTTTAGGAAAGGTCATCAGAATAGGCTTCTCTGAAGAGGCAATACTTCAACACATCTGAGAAATAAAAAGTAAATCCTAAGCTCCCCTGCTCCCCTGCAAATTGACTGAATAAACCCCCTCTTGGCAAAGAGGACCCCACAGAAAGCTTAAAAACTAAGTTCCCAGCCATGATGGGATGGGAGGTCAGACATGCCTCAGTATGCCTCTTTTTTATTAACCTTAAATCAGAATTCTTTTCTAAGGAATAAGCAGAAATTAGCTCTGGAAAACAGGAAATGGGAAATTCATTACTTTATCACCTTTAGCCAATCATCTGAGGCTGCAACCAGACTTGCTACTGGACTCCCCTCCCTTTTGCAGTTTCAACACAGTAACTAAACAGCATTCCTTCATGTTAAGAGACCCCTGACCATAGAGAGGGTTCTGGCCAGTCTACAGAGATGGCACATTGAGGATTTTCATATTTTCTGTTTCACCTTTTGATATAAGAGTGAAACCGCCTTTGGAAAATCATGGACAGTGAAAGAAATCTAACATGGCAGATTCCTTCTTGCTTCTAGCCTCACATATGGGCTATCCTCACTCACTCCTAGGTGTGGTCAAGCTAACCATGAGGAATTTAGTTTATAGTTTAACTTTGAAGCAAGCATTATAATCATCCCTCCCTAAAATTAATCCCTTCTTTGTTCCAGGGCTGAACCACCTTTGCAAGACTAATGAAAAAACACAAGATCAGGAACTTGAATTCTGCTAAAATGTTTCTTTAACCCTTTACTGCTCAGGAGTCACGTGGTCAGAGGTCACAAGATTTGTGACTTCCCCAATTACTCCTATAGATAACATCACTATTGTCGAACCTAAGATTGGTCTTTTGAGATGTTTTTTAGATTTTTGCATTCTAGCAACTAACTGACCCCACCTGTACTCATGACTTATGACTCAACCAGTCCTGTGGTCCCCCAACCAGAGGCAGAGTCAGCACATGAGGACCATTTCCCACACACCTATGATTGCATCCCTAACCAATCAGCAGTACCCATTCCTTAGTCCCCTTCCCACCAAAGTACCCTTGAAAAACCCAAGCCTCTGAATTCTCAGGGAGATTGATTTAAGTGTAACTCTGGTCCTTCTGCTTGACTACCTTGTGTTAACTCTTTATTCACTGTAATACCACAGTCTCAGTGAATTGGTATTTTCTGTGCAGTGGACAGGAAGAATTCATCAGGTGATTATAAGAGGATCAAAAACTTCACCCTCAGATCATACTAATGTTGCCATTTTTTGAACATGCAGCCCATGAAGGAAACATGAAGCTAAATTGTGCATGCACATGTTTCTTCTTTCATAAACATTTATGACTCCTCCTATCACTTGTTAAATATGTACATTTAGCCAACCCATTCTGCATAAAGTCGTGACTTATGCTTCCCTCTCTTGAAGTGCCCGTTTCTGGCTACTGTCAAAGGTTATACTTCCTAGCCTGTCAAAATGGCCACCTTACAGTCTACAATTCTTAATGAAAATAAAGCTCTCCTTTCCAAATTTATGAACTTCATCATTCTTCAGTTGGAAGAACCTTGAATTGCTGAAGAGTCAATTAAACAAATATTATTCTAACCAGTGGCAAGATCATGTTTTTTGTTGTTGTTGTTGTTGTTGCTTGTTTGTTTTGTTTTTACTTTTGAGATGATGTCTTGCTCTGTTGCCCAGGCTGGAGTACAGTGGCATGATACCGGCTCACTACAACCTCCACCTCCCAGGTGTAAGTGATTCTCCTGCCTCAGCTTCCTAAACAGCTGGGACTACAGGCATGCACCAGCATGTCCAGCTAATTTTTGTATTTTTTAGTAAAGACGGGGTTTCACTATATGTTGCCCAGGCTGGTCTCCAATTCCTGACCTCAGGCGATCCATGCACCTTGGCCTCCCAAAGTGTTGGGATTACAGGTGTGAACCACTGTGCCTGGCCAAGAGCACATTTAAGTATAGTATAGGAAGGTTGATCAATAGGAAGGTGGCCAAATGATTACTAATATTTTCTAAATGAAACAGGAAGTCATCTTATCAGCTAAGAGCACAGAGAAAGGAAATCTCCAGAGTTTAAACTTGAAAAAGAGAGTGTGATGTGTATGAAATTGTTATCTGGAAGAAAGAGAAACTGAATATACCAAGAAAGTATCATACAGAATGAGGAAAAACTGAAAGCCTTTCCCTTAAGATCTGGAACAAGACAAGGATGCCTACTTTCACCATTGTTATTCAACATAGTACTGGAAGTATTCATCACAGCGTGCTAAAAGCCCACTTGGACCAGTGACTCTAAATCTAAAGTGAAAATAATCAGCACATTTGAGTATTTTTCTGGAATACCTTTAACTACTTTGGTGCAACTGCAAAGTAGTCAGGTAATTGGTTTTAACCAGGAAAATATGATGGATGGAGGCTGGGGCAAAAAAGTGAAGGGTGTGTGGAATGAAATCTAAGCAAGTTAATGAGGGTGGAGAGAGGATGAGAGACATGAGGTAACACACGGTGAGGCCCTTGAACTGCAGGTCCCAATAAAGTTTTAATATTATGGAAGTTGGGTAGTAGCATTAGCGAACTGGAAAGTTAGGCTGTGATGTTCAGCTTATCGTCTCCATTTCAGAGGCAGTATGGTTTTTGGTAATGACAAGGTCTAGGATATGACTGAGAGGAACAGAAGACAGGTGAAAGCAAGATCAAGGAACCAAAGTCAGACTATTAGAAGATGTGTGACCTGTGTTTTGTAATTGAAGTCACTGAGAATGATGACAGGAATAGTGATACACAGAAGGAAAATAAGCCTGGTGCTAAAAGCCAAATTAAAAGGGATGAGAAGGTCGGCAAGTACATTAAAGCATGTACTTCAAAGGACTAGACTTCTGAGGGACAAGGGCTAGTGAATGCACTGAGATCCATTGGTTTAGGGCAGACATCTAACCCACTCCCCGAAGTGGATGTGAAAGTGAAAGCAGGTTGCATTTGAGACACCTCCAGGACAACAGGCTTCTGTTAGAGTAAGAAGATGAAGAAAACATTAAAAAAAAAAAACTTTGAAGAAAGGAGATTTTGCTGGTGATGACCCTTCCAGAGGGCACCATGGAAGCATTTGTAAAGTCAAGAATCATGACCAGCCTTCCTATCCTGTACTTAACTGTGTTCCTGGCCAGGCACGGTGGCTCATGCCTGTAATCCTGGCACTTTGGGAGGCCGAGACGGGTGGATTACAAGGTCAGGAGTTTGAGATCAGGCTGGCCAACATAGTGAAACCCCATCTCTACTAAAAATACAAAAATTAGCCGGGGTTGGTAGTGGATGCCTGTAATCCCAGCTACTCTGGAGGCTTGAACCCAGGAGGCGGAAGTTGTAGTGAGCCAAGATCGCACCACTGCACTCCAGCCTGGGCAACAGAGAAAGACTCCATCTCAAAAAAAAAAAAAAAAAAAAAAAAAAAAAAAAAAAAAAAAAAAAAAAAAAAAGAATCACAGAAGATTGAGTCAAATTGAGGGATGTATCAAGCTGTATGTGGACAAGAGTGAGGATGCTGGAGGCCTGGGAGGCTTGGAGTTCTGGTGGTGACCAAGGTGAACAGGATGTGAAGCTTGACAGGTCTAGTCCTGAAAGCCTCTGGGGCAAGGCAGGTCCGGACTTCTTATTAGAGCCCCCATCTTTCTAGGACTGTCCTCTCAGCAGTAAACAGGTGCTGTGCTTCTCAGAGCATGAACAGTTTTCCTGCCAAAATAAAAGATAATGTCCCTGACCCTGTAGAACATCTGGGATTCTTCTGGATATTTTCTTACATGACCGAAATTTAAATATGTATCTATTACATGGGGAGTCCTGCTTGCAATAAGTAATCTAGAGTTTGAAAGTAAAATATAGCCAGCACTATTTCTTAGATACCAACCTATCAGAAAACTCACAACTACCCTCTACTAAATAGTTTCACATCTCCTTTCACTAAAGCACAGCAAAGAGTAGTCAGAAAAATGATGTCTTTCTGGTTTTTTCTCAACCAGCCTGGTTCATCTTGGCCAACACCCATGTGCTTTTAGTAACTGAAAAAACACTGCTCCAGAAAAACTCTCATGGATACCCAAGCTAGTAGGATCCTTCTTAGGGAATCCAGAGCATCCTGGGCTCTCACTCATGTCCTAACTACATGGTCATTCCCTCTTATTTGCTTGTCTTCCCTAGCAGGGGGTGTGTTATAGACTGAATGTCTGTGTCCTCCCCAAAATTCACATGTTGAAGCCATAACCACAATGTGATGGTATTTAGAGATTCAGTTTTGGGGAGGTAATTAAGGTTAGATGAGGCCATGAGGGCCATGAAGCCATGAGGTCCTTATGATGGGATTAGTGCCCTTTGTAGTGCCTTAAGAGACACCAGAGAGCCATGGAAGGACACAGCAAGGAGGCCACCATCTGCTAGCCAGGAAGAAGCCCCTGACCAGAACTTAACTATGCTGGCACCCTGATCTGGGACTTCAGCCTCCAGGACTGAAATAAATAAATTTTTGTTGTTCAGTCACCAGTCTATGGTATTATGTTATGCAACATAGCAGACTAAGACAGGGTATAAGCTCTTTGAAAGCAAGAACACTATTTTAATGATTGTTCAATCTCCAGTATGGATTATAGTGTTTGGCACTGAGTAGGTGCTTGAGAAACAATTAATGAAGGAAGACATTAATGGAATATAATACCCACGCTTTTGCATCCATAAAATGAAGCTCATGGTAGAAGAGATATTGTCTACAAAATATAAAACCAGAATTATGTGACCCATAAGAAAAAGAAATGTTTTTAGCCCTATCAGAAAAAAAAACTCTGAGGTTTATGGTGAAAAGAAGGAAAAGATTGTTTTATCCCACATTGTCTCCAATCATTTGAAAGAGGCAAACTTACTTCATGATTACTCACTTCACTGTCCTTATATTCCCTAGCGGGATCTGCTATAAGCAGACTTTGGGCTAGCTGCCTGGAGAACACAGGCAAAGAGAAATTTTTAAAAATGTACTAAATTTAAATAATTGAAAATTGGGGGAAATACTGCCAAAGCAACAAAAAAATGGTGCCAGGTAGGAGAATAGAGGGAAACCTACTTAAGTGAGGTGACCAGAAAAGACCTCGTTAAGAATGTGACATTTCAACTGAGACCTGAGGATGAACAGAGAAAATTCCAGGCAGAGGAAAAAAGAACCTTGTGCAACAGTTTTTAGACAGGCTGGAGTTTAAGAAGCCCAGTATAGATGAGGTTGTATAAGTGAGATTAACAAAGTAAGCAAGTCTTGAAGGTCAGGTTCAAAATTGGGACTTTACTGTATATATCCAGGACATTTTTGGAGGACCTTGAAGAGGGTGGCATCATCACATTCGGTCCGCCAGTTACATATTGAACACCTGTCACATGATAGATATTATCAGCTGCTAGCACATGCCTACCCTAGCAGTTGGTAAGCAGCAATAACCATCATGTGTCATTGTCACGTGTCCAAATTCATCTCCCCCCTAGAATAGATACATGAACATAGGAGCAATATTTTTTAAATACAACTGTAAGTCTATCAAATTTACTTTGACTCTAAATACTTGCAATTTAGAAAATTCATCCTCACTGGCTCAATGTACAAATGAATAAATGATAGCAAGGCCAACTGCAGCTCTAAATAATAGAGAATATAAAAGATTCCAGCATAAAATGCTTAGAGTTCCCTGAATAAATATTTTCCTACAGTCGTGTATAAATAATTCAGATTTCTGTCTGAACCACCTGTCCCTGTTCCTAGCGAAACTAAAATGAATACATGCCTGTGACTCTACTTCCTATAGAGTCAAAGTAGACATGGATATGGAGGTGAGAGAGGCTCTCTCCACATTCTCTGTTGTTGGATGACTTTCTTGTCCATAATTGTTCCAAAAGCCATAGACAGTAAAGGAAGGAGGAGCTGACGAAGAGGAATTGGTTAGGAAGGTTCTCACCATTCCATGTGTGCAGACAGTTTGGGTGTGTTGTAAAGACTCCAGACCAGAGAGTCTAAAGACCCGGCTTCCATTCCTAACGGCCCTTACTGCAGCCTTAGGAAAAGCATTTAAATGCACTGAGACTTGGGTTGCTACTCTTACATAGTGAGGAAAGAACCAGCAACTGACAAGATAATAATGATATTTTTTTTTTTTTTGAGATGTAGTCTCCCTCTTTTGCCCAGGCTAGAGTGAGTGGCACAATCTCTATTCACTGCAACCTCCGCCTTCTGGGTTCAAGCAATTTTCCTGGCTCAGCCTTTTGAGTAGCTGGGATTACAGGTGTGTACCACCAAGCCTAGCTAATGTTTTTTTTTTCTTTTTTCTTTTTTAAGTAGATATAGGGTTTCACCATGTTGGCCAGGCTAGTCTCAAACTCCTGACCTTGGGGATCTCCCTGCCTCAGCCTCCCAAAGTGCTGGAACTATAGGCATGAGCCACCATGCCCGGTGAATGATGATAACTTTAAATAGTGTTGAAAAAAGATAATTAAAGCACCACGATGTAGACCAAGACTGGGAATAGTAAGAATTCTGAGTTAACCATTTTGGAGAAGGATTAAACTGGAGGTGCTGGTCACTCCGCACTAAAGGAAATATTAAGATTCTACACATCACAAATTGTGAATTTAAATGTGAGAGGGAAATAGTATGCATTCCATAAAAGTACACTTGCTCGTGTATTCATTTATGTATAAAAAATTAGAGTTGTGGAAGACAAGAGAACTAAGATTCAGAAATCAGGGGTGAGGACCTCACAACCATGAAAGGGAAACCAGGAAATTATGACAAACAAAATGAAGATTAGGATTTACCCTCCCTCTGTCTATATTTACAAAAAGGGAGCTTGAATCACAGCTGATGTGTTGTCAGTTTTCTGGGTTCTAAGCCAGAGCACTCAGTAGCTCAGGGGTGTGCTTTTATTTCTGGATCTGTGCTGCCTAGCACAGAGGTTGACACAAGACTAGAAGTTAAGAGAGAGGATAAAAAAATTAACTTATTTTTAAATTTACACCTGCAGTAATCCAAGCAATTGCATGGAAGTACAACCGGCTTCAGAGAAGTAGCGACAGAGCCAAAGGAATTTGGAGCTTTGTTTATAATACCATATTTAAAAGAAAAGAGTTATCAAAGTGTCATTCACTGAAAAACATGTTGCATTCACCTACTTAATAAAAAATAAAAATTAAAAAAAACTCATGATATAAATAATAAACTAGAGAAACCAAAACTGAACAATTAGATTTCCAACTGGCCACTGGGGTATTATCAAATGGAAAAGGCAGCCATTTTAAAAACAAGATTTACCAAGCCTTTCGGAAAGCTTGAAGGTGGCTAAATCTGTCATTGGAATATGCAGCCACCAGATGTCACAATTGGCTTAAGCAAATATGCTCTAGCTCGCTCTAGACTAATTCACACTGTTTGGAATCTTGGAGACCTTGGAGGGTATCCTACCTAGACAGTCGATGAAATTGAAGCTCCAGTTACTTCCTAGCTATTTGCAGAGACATCGGGACTCAATCTAGAATCTTCAAACTCTCTTTCTATTGCTTTCCTGTTTCATTCATGTTTTTGGTTTTTGGTTTTTGGTGCTGGTGGTGGTGGTGGTGGTGGCGTTTTTTAACTAAATCAGCCCTTTAGGTTGGTAAATGACAACTAGGAAGATGAATTATATTAAAACAGTTGCCTGTATCACAGGACTTAGATGCGCATAATTGTGTTTGCTCACCTTTTCCCTGTTTAAAATACTGCACTCTTGGGTGTTGCCAGTTGGAACAGATCTTTTCATAAAAGCAAAGGAAGTAGTGATAAACTTGCCAATCAAAGTCCAATTAAAATGTATTCCTTTTAGGTAGGTGACATTTAAACAGTAGACCCTGGAAGGCAGCTCACGTTTCTGAAATTTACAAATGACTTTTTCATTGAATGGGTATACTCAAGATTATTCCTTAGTTTCTCTATTTTTTAATAAGCATAATGAATAAATGTTAATATCCTTTGTTGCTAATCTTTTGACTGCTCTCTGTAGACTAGTAAGTAGTCTTCCATTTACACAAATCCATTTTCTCTCCAGCAAGACTCCCTCTGCATCCTCGCCCTCACTCAAATATTCCAACAAGTGGTTCTTTTTCATTAACATCTCTTCCTTCTTATTCTCACAACCTTGATCACCTTCTCAGGTAGAAAGCATCTAATAGATTTCCATTTCCTAAAAATACTACATACTATATCTCGGAAGTTCCTCCACTCCATAAAAACTGTCCATATTGTTTTCCCCCACTATAAATAAAATAAAAATCCCAAAGCAAGAAACAGTACATGGCAAAAGCAAGACCTGAAGAAAGACAAAGACCAAGAGAGAAAAGAAAAAAGTAGAAAGAACAGCAATGCAAAAGAAGAAAACATCAGCTCAGTGTAGTGGCTAACACCTGTAATCCCAGCACTTTAGGAGTCCGAGGCAGCAGGATCACTTGTGCAGGAGTTTGAGAATGGCCTGGGCAACAAAGCAAGACCCCACCCTTACTAAAAAATATTTTTAAATTAAAAAAACAGTGGCACGTGCCTGTAGTCCCAGCTACTCAGGAGGCTGAGGCAGGAGGATCACTTGAGCCTGGCAGATCAAGGCTGCAGGGAACTACGATTACACCACTGCATTCCAGCCTGGGCAACACAGCAAGACCCAGTCCAAAAAAAGAAAAGAAAAAGAAGAAAACTTCAAGTAGGAATTTACTTCTGGCTTGTTCTTATTTAATCACATGATTCTAGTACTGCGTTTTTTACAGACCCATTATTTTGTTTTTCTTTTATTTGGCAAGAGAATTATGCTCATTGTTCAAACAAATGACAGAATTGTGTAAGCCAAGATGAACAAAAGTACACAGTTAAGTCTTAGGAATAACAATTGAAGAGTCTGAATAAAAATTGCTGCTAAAAACAGGACATTAGGATAATTTAAATTTATTTGATGCAGTCATTTATTCCAGCTTCAGGAACATTCAGTAGTTTTTTCATCTCTAAATTGCCATCAATGGACCTCTTAAACATTCAGAATAACAGTATGGTATCATTAACACTTTTCTGATCAATGAGTTGAGTAATATAGAACTCATGAAAATGTGTACTGCCATTCTCTTTCAAATGAGCTGCATGGTACCTCCATTACCTATATTGATCTAATTTCATTATTTTCAGTAGAGTGAAGTTTGAAAATATAAAATTGACAAATGGGAGCCAAATGAGGGGGGAGGTTAAACAAAAGGTAATAAATTTTAAAGCCCCAATAAGGAAGATCCTAGATAATTGCAATAATGTAAAAGTGTTAAGTAGTATGCATTTCTTTCTTTCTTTTTTTTTTTTTTTTTTAAGAAAATCTTACTTTTTTTGTTTTTTGGGGTTGTTTTTTGAGACAGAGTATCCCTCTGGCACCCAGGCTAAAGAGCAGTGGTGTGATCTCGGCTCACTGTGATTTCTGTTTCCCAGGTTCAAGTGATTCTCTTGCCTCAGCTTTGCAAGTAGCTAAGATTACAGGCACCTGCTACCATGCCTGGCTAATTTTTGCATTTTTAGTAAAGACAGGCTTTCGCCACATTGGCCAGGCTGGTCTTGAACTCCTGACCTCAAGTGACCTCTGCTCCCAAAGTGCTGGAATTTCAGGCATGAGCCACTGCACCCAACCAAAAATCTTACATATTTTATCCATTTTATTTCAGCCAGACTAAATCTATTAGTGGTAGATGATTTCATCTCCTTTTCAGAGAGGTAGTTTCAATTCACCTAATTATATAAGTTATTTATCACATGAACTGAAGGAGACTCAAATCAGAGCCCTGGATCAGAATATTAGATCCTACCCTCCGAGATTCTGATTAAATCGGCCTGAATGTGGCGTGGACATCAGATAACTGAAACCTTCCCAGGTGTTTCTAATAGGCAGGCAGGATTGAGAATCACCACACCAAACCTCACATCTTACACATATAGATGTTAACACGTTATTGGTTTATTATTTTCAGTGTTATTTATAAAGGAGTTTACTTCCAAGTTAGGTTTAACATGTGTTTAGAAAAATCTGCCAAGTTACTGCAAAAGGTGATCCCAAATTAAACATTCTTCAAGGCCAAATGAATAAAGAATAATTAGTACATACATGCACCTTCATTCATTGTCTCTGAGTTAATCAATGAATTCATTAGTTAACTTCCAAAAGCTGATTCTAAGGAACTTCCAAAGGATGTGATTGGTGTTGCCCCAGAAATTGAACAGAAAATCCAGTATCAAATAATTTGAAGATAAATACACATTTATACAGGATCTTTTAGAATTTATAGCATGCTAATAGATTGTAGGTTTCCAAAAGAAACAGAATTCCCTATGTGGCATGCGGTAAATATGTGTTGAATGATTGAAGGAACCTTGGGTCTAATGCTTCATGGAAACACACTTTAGGAAATGCAATCCAAGAATATTTCTTTTAAAACAATAGTAATTAAGACTTAGAACCAAAATGTTATCCAAAGGTTTCACTCTGCAAGCCTAATATACCACTTGGTTTTTAGTATTCTTTTGGATATATCATTACCTTGCCTTCAAATATTTGGACATTTTCTGCCAGAAGCACAGCATAGTGGTTAAGAGTAGAAACTTAAGATTTGTTAGGTTCGCATCAGGGATTTTTTTACTTAATCTCTGCGCTTCCATTTCTTCACCTGTAAAATGGGGAAATGGATCACATCTATCTCATGGTATTGCCGTGCTTGCTAAACTTGTCATTGTTATTATTATTGTAACAGAATATTGAATGGCATTGAAAAGTGAGACACAAAACTGTCATATAAAAATTTAAAAGGAAATTTCTGGGAACCCACCCCATAAATTCTGAACCATCTGACCCACCACGAATGAAAGGATTGAGAGAGGAAAGGAGAAGGGATATTTGTGAAGACATCACTTTGGAGAGAATAATTGCCTTCTTATTGGTTTCTACCATCCCACTCTGTTGAGAGGGACTCCCATGGGTCCTCTATGAATTCCTAAGTGGGTCATCTCTGCATTTTGGGGACACTGGCCTTGCATTCTGCCTTCTGTCCAGGAAATCTAGAGGGCCAAGATGGTAGAATAACTGCTTTGAGGACAGTTATTCCCACATGCATTTCCGGGTTTTTTCAGATCAGAGGATGCTAGAGTGTTTCCTGTGGACCAGAGGTGGGCAGCAAATGAGAGAGCTAACATGAGTCTGGCTGGCCCAGTGCAGGTTCTAGAGGGCAGCAGCAAGAAGCTGGGGGCAAGGCCAAATTCCCAGGATGCAAAGCAGGGGGAACAAGTGGCCACCTGGACTTGACGGGGTTCTGCAGCCAGCAACAAGGGGACTGCAGGAGAAGTCGCCAATGAAAGGAATCACAAAGACTCACAAAAGTGAGTCTCACAGGGGAAAGCATCAGATTTAAACCAAAAAGCTCAACATGGACAAACAGAGAAAAGCTAATGAGGGCCCTTTCGGAAACAGACTGCAGGGGAAGCAGGCCCAGGCTGGGCCAAGGGAGCTCTGCCCGTTAAATAGGGGCCAGAGCCTGGCTAATATCTTGGGCCCACAATCTAATTACTGAATTGAGCCTGTGTCCGTGATCTTAATTGACAGCAGGATAGTCTACTACTTAAGCGTGAACAGAAAAGGCATAGGGTCTCCAGAAATTTTCTTCCAGGGGCACCCAATGATAACTGAATAAATCTTAAAGGAGTAGGAAAGACAAAAATAAAGTTGATTTGATGATATGCTGTGAATCCTGATACGTACACACCAGATAGATATGTTTTTGGCCAGAATGTGTCACGAATTCCCTTGAACTGAGGAATGGTAATACATACCCTCAATTTTACATCCATGCTACTCATAATGTGATCCATGGGCCCAAAGCGTCAATATCGTCTGGGAGATTTTAAAATAATGCAGACTCTCAGGCCCCACCCCAGACCTGGCGACTCAGATCGTGCATTTTAACAAGATCCCCTGGGGATTCATATGCATATTTAAGTTAGAGAAGTATTGCCTTATGCCACACAGCCGCCCAGCCGCAAGTCTTCGTGAAATTTTAATACCTTCTAATAAGTGACATAACCAGTCCATTGAAGCTATATCTTAAAAGACTCATAAGAGCAACAAACATTTTATAGTGTTTTGGCTTTATAAAGCTCTTCAATCTCATTTTATCTTTGTCATTCTCACAGTTAACTGCTTCACTTTTAATCTGGTGGGTTATTTCACGTGTTATCTCTCCACTTAGTGCATAGGAAACTGGTTAGACGAGTGACAGGAAAACCCGTCTCTAACACCTGGTGTTCCAGGCCACCTTCCAATAACAAAGGAAGATTAGAGAGTTTACCGTCTGTTATTGCATAATATGTGCTCATTACCTTATCTTTGCAATGCGCCACAGGGCTTCTACATTCTGTGGGTAACAAATGAGAGACAGCCCTGCAGAGTACCATAGCCTCAGGGAAAACTTGCTTGAGTATCCTTATCAGCAGAAATAAAGACAAATTACCTCTTTTAGTTCTTCACTCTCCCTTATATCAACATCTCTCACTAACTGGAAAGGCCCTGGCTGCAAATCAAGAGGAACATTATTATCTGAACTTTAGTGGGTGGATTCAAGGATGGATCTATGAATAGGTTTCACTTTGGAGAACCCAATAAAATGTAACATGGTGCCAGAGTGGCTCCCAAGACCCAGGCCAGGTGTGAGAAGCAGGGCTCATGGTAGGTGGAGGATGCCAAATCAGTGTTTGCCGAATGAATAAATAAATCGTAAATGAACTAACAAAATGAACTGGTCTGTAATGCATACCCCCAAGGCCACTTGGTATGCCTAAATCCCTGTGTTTCTCCGATGAAAGAAACCTTTATGCAGTTTCCCTTTTTCATTCCTTCTCATACTTAAACTTGTAACAGCTATGGGAATTCTATTGTGTTTCCGCAGAAAAATACTAAAATCCAGACATTCCTAAGACCACTGGCTATAGAGTTAGAAGTTTAAATCCAGGTGCCAACACTTGAAGGCTGTGTAAACTTGAGGAGTTACCTAACTTTTGGAGCATCATTTAAACATTTGATGGTCTATTTTCTAAAACCCAGAGAAGTGGCACAATCCAAAACAAGCTCCAGGCTCTGCTCCTGACTCCTACCTAAGGGTCTCATCACCTTTCTGCCTGGTCAACTCTCCTATCAATCACTCTTCTAATCAGAAATTCTATTTTCTCTTCATTCTCTACAATTACTGTCTAACATGTAGTCACTGATGTTCTTAATAGTTTGTCTTTGAAAGTGAACCTTCTTTCCCAGGTCCTTTTTCAGTTGAATTTTCTACAAAGGTATTTCATCCTATTTAGCTAGCAACAGAGTTTCCTAGTATTTCCACAGGGCATCCCAAACTTAAATCTAACATAATGTAAGGCAATATCCTTACTCAAGATTCAAGTGATTCCTCCTGCAACTCCAGCATTCTGCTTGGCTCAGAGCAGGTGTTTTGTAAATACTTGTTCAGGAAAGGAGGCTAAACTGAACCAGAAATTGATTTAGACTTTCATTTTTAATTTCTTTCCTATTTCTCCTGATTTTTTCTCATAATCTATAAAGATCTAAAAACTAAAAGTTATTTGAAAAGAGCTAATTTTCAGTAAATGAAATAATTTTAACATATCTATCAAGAATTGTTCATGCATCCAGCTGCTTTTGGGGTGTTAGATGAAATTAATGATCTGACCAAGTTGGTCCATAACTAAATGATACTAAGTCACAGCTTACATTCACTTGTGCCCAGTCTGCCATTTAAAACTAAATTATTGCCAATAAAGGTAGTCAAGTTTTCTGTAGTTATATTTTACAAATCTTAATGATTTGTACACATAAACAAACACATAGATAATTTCACTGGGTAGTTTTAGAATTATCAGAACTACTACTGTTTATTTGATTGTCATGTCTATTATTCTACAAATATACTGCATTTCAATTAACTAAGTAAGGATATGGTTGAAATCAGACTAACAGAGTTAGTTTCAACATACTTTTTGTGAGCAGCATTAGATAGTAATTTTGCTATTGTAAAGAAACTAGCAAATAAACACAACGTAACACAGTGTCCAACCTAAGATAGGCACTCAATAAATGTCTGACTGGATAAATGGACACAGAGAAGACAAATAAAACAAATATAGGATATGTACATGTATACATTTTTAAAACTATAGGATACCTTTATATTAGGGGAAATAGAAGAACATGTTTTTATATTCAATAATCTCAAATATAATAAAAATAAATAATGTTCAATTTGCAGTTCAAAAAATAGAAAAGAAGATGAAAATGATTTAGATCAATGTAAGAATGTTTTCATTCTCCCTTATTGATTTGAGTTAATATTAAATACAAAACTCTAAGAACAATTATAGGTTCAATGTGTTAAGGAAGGAAGGAACTGTAATTAAATTTTGCAGACAGTATGAATGGCTCTTTAGAAAAGAATTGATAATAAAAATGTTAGTATAAATTGAAAAAATCAAAAGCATTGGAAAAATACAGAAGAAAAAGACAAAATTGATTTATAAAGACAGATCATTGCAGCACAGCAAGTACCAATAATGCAATAGAAGAGAAACGTAGCAGGAAGCCAGGAAGGAACTAGTTTCACAGTAATGTATTTACAGAACAAGAAAATGTTTTTTAAAAAGAATCATTCGGGAATGTTCTGGAATTATATGGGTTAATGGAAGCTAAAAGTCACACTTATTTTATAGAAAATACACACATCGCAGTATGGCCTATGTATAA
Source organism: Cebus imitator (assembly GCF_001604975.1). Taxonomy (NCBI): domain Eukaryota; kingdom Metazoa; phylum Chordata; class Mammalia; order Primates; family Cebidae; genus Cebus; species Cebus imitator. The sequence goes on along the minus strand of NW_016107352.1, from coordinate 5,895,935 downwards.
AAAAGGTTTATTTAGAATTTACATTTCCTTCTTACTGAATTTCTTAAGGAGTGCTAAACCTAAATTAAAAATTTCAACTTACGATTTTTAAATTGTATTTACAGTAAGTAGTATACAATAGATAAAAGGTCAAAGAAAAAATAACTTGTTTAAAATATATATATATGTATATATATATATATATATATATCTCCACTAAAGTGCTTCATGTTATTTCAAGTTTTTTAAAACATCAGTAAGATGACATGGTGTCAACAAAAACCAGGGAGTGATGATATTCTCTTCAAAAGTAAGCCCCTTTTCTCTTTGGTAAAGGAGAGAAAAAATAAACATCATAAGGCTTTTACAAGCTCACTAGCACTCTTAAATTTACAAGCCTGGGGAGGGAGATCATTTTTTCCTAAGGCAAATAATCCAAATGGCCAGATATTTTAAAGAAAAATTAATTCTTCATAAATGTTATTTGCTATCTTATTTCTGCAGTGAACACTACTTCTTATTAGTGACCTGAAATAGTTAATGCCTCCTCCCTGGCCAATGCCTACTTTTCTGACACATTTGATCTGTTCTCTACAATGCATGCCCAAAATTAACTGGAAAAGAACAATGCTAAACCTTATCATCATCTACAAGAGTGATCCTAAATACATTGACAATTGAGCTAGACAAATGAGATATAATTTTATATTTACATTTAACTATTGCTTAAAAAATACTGTGAAGTATAGTCCTTTAAATGTTCAAGGTTAGACTGTTTCTGGTTGAGTCACTAAACCAGCATTAAAGTAAAACACATGGTTTCTTTTCAGTTCTGTTTTATTTTTAATAATGTTGAGCCAAACATCTATTCAGATCAGTAGCAAATCACAAAGGTTGCAGGAGCTGAGCTGTCCCCAAATTTTTATGGATAGTAAGAAGAATGAGGCCCCATGATTATGTTCTCTCAGTCTTTGACTTTCTCAGTCTTCTGGATTACTCAATGAATATTTAATAAATGAATGGGTGAGGGAAGGAAAGAAGGAAGAAACAAAGGTATGGAAAGAGGGAAGGAAAAAGGGAGGTAAGGGGGAAGAAAAGAATTTTGTGATTTAAGAGTACTTAAAGCATCTCAAAAATCACTTGGCAAAACAAGCCTACCCAGGTGATGTGAGTTTTCTGGGACACAGCAGGCAGTCCTCCATTTGAAGAAAAAAAAATCTACTTGCACCAATTTTTTTCTTGTGGCCTAAATTTTCTCATTCATCAAAAAGCCTTTTATACCAACATCAGTGCACATGAGAATAGTCTAAGTCACAGTAACTGAAAGTCAATTTCACTCAGCAGTGTTTATCAAATGTTGACCCACGACTGGCAACGACCTTATGTTAGAGTTTGCTTGGAACAGAGCTGTTTTGCACTTGTTATCACAGAGTAATTGTCAGCATCAACTCATTTCACTCTCCTAAGTGTGCTAGTTTTTGGAAATAATTTATATGGTCATTCAACCACTGACTAAATGCATTTGACACTCCTGGTTCTTAATAAAAGCAGAGCTTCCTGGATCCCACTTTGAAATGAATAAATGAGATTTTTTTAGTGCAGGCTCAGGAGAATACATTTTAACAAGCCCTCCTTCCTCCTGCACTAACCTGCTCAGGTTAGGTGGCCATCAGTTTCCCCACAGGGTGCTGGGACCCAGCCGACTCCTTATAGCCTGGAACTGCTGAATTGTTCTTTGATTTCCAGGCCATGGCTTGATAATTTGTTGTCACCCCAGTTCCATTTTGAGTAAATGACCTTTTAGACAAACTGGCAACAAAAGTTCTTCAAAAATAAAAATTAAAAAAATAGACAAAATAGAAGAATCACTGCATACCCAATCCCTTGATAATTAGGAATAGTAAAGTGTGAGAACCACTGCATTATTATACAATAAAGACTATTATATTTAATGGGCAAGAACCTGGAAAAGCCAGTAAATAAAGAGAAAAGGTCAGGTGTGGTGGCTCATGCCCATAATCTCAGAACTTTAGGAGGCCAAGGTGTGCAGATCACTTAAGGCCAGGAGTTCAAGACCAGCCTGGCCAACATGGCGAAACCCCATCTCTACTAAAAATACAAAAATTAGCCGGGCCTGTTGGCACTCACCTGTAGTCCCAGCTACTCTGGAAGCTGAGGCAAGAGAATCACTTGAACCCAAGAGGCAGAGGTTGCAATGAGCTGAGATCATGCCACTGCACTCCACCCAGGGCGACAGAGCAAGACTNCAAAAAAAAAAAAAAAAAAGAAAGAAAGAAAGAAAAGAGAACACGGATGATGTACCATCTTCCCATCTTGTCTGGCCACTGCCTGAGACACAGACATGGCTTACATTCTTAAGTCCCTATTAAACCTTTCTAAGAAAATAAAAGTGAATGATGTGACAGTGTTGAATAATATGTCTAAAGCCACCATATAATTTTGCTTATTTGGCAGGTTTCTCCACGGTCTGTATCCACTGCTGCCAGAACATGTGTCTTTGTCCCAGTGGCAGCAAAGTTGATAAAATGGCAACATATGAGGAAGCTAGTGCAGGAGGACTTCAACCAGGTTCTGCGTGTTGTCATCCTCTGCTTGTCATTACTCCAAGTCCAGGTGTCTTCACTTCCTGACCTGGTTTTCTCACCAGCCTGGCTAACCTGGGCTACCTGTAAAAAAAGCGTTCATTCCATTTGACCCAACAACCCTATTACCGGGTTTATATCCAAAGGATTATAAATAGTTCTATTTTAAAAACACATGCACACGTATGTTTATTGTGGCACTGTTTACAATAGCAAAGACCTGAAACCAACCCATCAACAATAGACTGGACAGGGAAAATGTGGCACATATACACCATGGAATACTATGCAGCCATAAAAAACGATGAATTCGTGTCCTTTGTAGGGACTTGGATGAATCTGGAAACCATCATTCTCAGCAAACTGACACAAGAACAGAAAATCAAACACTTCATGTTCTCACTCATAGGCGGGTGTTGAACAATGAGAACACATGGACACAGGGAGGGGAGCATCACACACTGGGGTCTGTTGGAGGGGACCAGGAGAGGGACAGCAGGGGGTAGGGAAGTTGGGGAGGGATAACATGGGGAGAAATGCCAGATATAGGTGATGGGGGGATGGAGGCAGCAAACCACGTTGCCATGTATGTACCTATGCAACAATCCTGCATGTTCTGCACATGTACCCTAGAACCTAAAGTGCAATTAAAAATATATATATATTTTAATTGCACTTTAGGTTTAGCGTTCATTCCAGATGGCTAGGCTTTTTTCCTGCCACATGCCATCCTCCCTAGTGCCTAATTTTAACTGTAGGAAATGAATGTAATTACTCCAGTAATGCTGTTTTTCCACCAAAGAATTAAGGGAAAGGGGAGAACCCATGAAGGAAGAGATTGACTCAGATGTCTTCTTCTTGTAACTTTCTTCTTCGGAAATACTTGATAATTTTTAGTTAAAATTGAGGAACCACATCTAGAATCACTGTATCTATAAGTAGTGTTTAATTTTCACACTTGTTAATATTCCACAACTCTGGTTAATTTAGGCAAAGAGGGAAGATTATCAGAAGGATTATAGAGCACTTCATAAAATGCAAGGGAGGAGTGAGGAAGAAAAGCTCAAAAGGACAAGAAATGGGGAAGCCCCAGAGCCTCAGCAGGAGCTTACATATCTCCCCATCTTTCTGTTTCATCATGCCAAATGTTAATCATCACAATGAAGAACCATACGTGGCAACTCCCGGAGAAGCAGCTATGGCCAGGAAGACAGAATCACAGAGCACAGATGTGATCTGCTGGGGCCAGTCTGTATACAAACAAATAATCCTTCTGAAAACAGAGCCATGCTTGGCCATAGCCATACAGCTACCCCCAAAACTATCTGCTATGATCTACCCTGTTGCTGCCTAGAACACACACATGCTTGCTTACTCACATTCATATCTTTCTTTATAAAAACCCATAACATGTGATTCAACCAATCATCACACAATGGCAGCAGGAGACAACCAAAGTCATTTCCAGCAACTGCACTCAGAGGTGAGACATTGTCCTTCAAGTCTGCGATCTGTGACTTATGTCCATTCCTTCTCAGTTATCACAATCCCATCTCAGTATTCTACAGCATGAACCACATGGTGGATTTAATTGCTAGATTACATTATATAGCCCTGGGAGAAAGAAAGAGAAAGAAAATTTGTTTAATTCTCATGTTTAAAGGAAATGTGAGATAAATAGTATATTAAGCAGCAAATAAGGAAATACTGGGGCAGGTTACTGTCCTCCATTCTGCAAGAGCGCATCAGACTGCTGCTGACACATAAATATGTACTTTCCCTGTTTGTTCTAAGTTCTCCTGGCTATCAGCTAACACTTCAGCTTGCCAAGCATCTTTGCCCTGACTGTATAAAGAATACAAAATGTCCAGGTGGCAATCTCAGCTCCCAATTCAGTAAAACCTACTTTTAAAACAACTCTTGCTTGAAGCAGTCCTCCACTGGGTACTGAATTCCTTACTAAAAGAGTTAAGGGTACAATTTTTTAAGGTTAAAGCAAAAATTCTGAAAGTGAAAATAGGTAATTTTAAGAGGTGCCTTTACTCCTAGATTCCTAGGTTGTGTTCTGGCTCTGAAAGTAATAACCAATGTCTTGGTCACTGTTTCTGGTCATGTTCTATATCCTACAACGTAGCACTCCATATCACAGCTGCTATTTTCCAGATGGTACTAGGGCTAAGTTTTCAACAGGTCATTCCAATAACTTCATCAGGATGGCTGAGTATTTATACAGTAAGGCCAGGAAGTAATTAACCTATTGACTTACTTATCTTGTCAAGCAGTGAGTTCATTGGTCAGAGGCCATATATAGAATCCTGCTGATGTGTTAGTGGCATGTAATCAGGGAAAGCAAATCCAAGTTCAGAAAGACTATTCCAGTGATGATAAGTTGCTGCCCCTCCATGATAAAGAAGCATTCCCAACTTAAAATAACTCCCTAGAAGTGCAGTACCAGTCACTGCTACTAAAAATATATAGATGAGTCTGGTGAAAGAAAACTTATGCTGTTAGGCCCAAGCATTACCTCCATTCTGGCCATAGTAGCTGTTACATCCATGAACCAAGAGACTGGCTGGGGACAAAGGATGACTGACTCCCATAGAATAAATCACTTTGTCCTCCTGGATATTAGCAAACTAATAGGATTTTGCCATGTCCCTATTGAAATCTCATCTTGAATTGTAGCTCCCATAATTCCCATGTGCATGGGAGGGACCTGGTGGGAGGTAATTGAATCATAGGGATGGTTTTCCCCATGCTATTCTCATGATAGTAAGTTCTCACAAGATCTGATGGTTTTATAAAGAGCTTCCCCCTACACTCGGCTTTTATGCTTCTCCTTCCTGCCATCATGTGAAGAAGGATGTGCTTGCTTCCCCTTTTGTCATGATTGTTAAGTTTCCTGAGGCCTCCCAGCCATGTAGAACTGGGAGTCAACTAAACCTGTTTCCTTTACAAATTACCCAGTCCTGGGCAGTTCTTTATAGCAGTGTGAGAATAGACTAATACACAACTCTTCTGCAATAATGGCTTCTCAGTGAGGACTCACATGAGTCCAGATATTTTCACACTTTGGGCCCATTTTCAATGGTGCATCGACTTTCCCTAAAACCTACTTGTCATCAGTTCTCCAGTCTTGATCCTTCTAAGTCTCTGACCATCTCATCAGACCAAGACCAAAAATGACTCATTGTGTAGTCATTAGCTTTAAGCATCTCTAAAATGCTGCCCTGTCCCAAGCCCCTGCCCCAGTACACCCACCATTGCCCAAGTCACTCTGATTCCCCCCTCAGAGACATCTCTGACTTCCCACAATTCAGGAACCAAAGGGTTAACATCTGGCAAAACTAGTCTCCAAGACTAGTTCAAGTGCTAGATTAGTCTTACTTGTTAAATATTTTGAATATCACCTTGTTAAATAGTCTTACTTGTTAAAGATTTTGAATATCACCTCTGAGCAAATCATTTCCTCAGGAATTGCTGTTGATACTGACTTCAGATAAAGTAGGCAATATTTCCTTCCAGGTCAAGTAGATAATAAAATTTATGCTCAAAATCAACTATTGTGAGCATTTTCCTTCTCCATTATACTTCACAGCCACACTGAAGAACAGCAACACTTCCTCTCATCCTGTCTGGGGCTAGCATATTGTGCAAAGCCATCTGTACACCAGGTTCAAGTTAGGTCTCTGAGTGAAGAACTCTTTCATTGGGCCACTAGTCACTGGAAATGCTCCATGAAGCATAAGAAGAAAGAGTAATTCAGTATGAATACAACGGCCTGCTTGTACGATTTGCCTGTGTTTTTAGGCTTCTCCACGGGCTCAGCCTCATAGGTTTTTCTTCCTTTTCAATTCACTCAATGTGGACTACTGTTGGGAATGCTTGATCATCTACAATGTGCAGGTTCTATGAGACAATAGAGAACTAAGACTCAGGCAACACACCATCGAGGAGTTTATAGCCCAGTGGGGGATATTAATAAGTAAACATAAAATTACAATATAGTTTGACAAGTTGCAAGACATGACTAATCAGAGTGCTATGGTGTTAGGGGTTAGGGAAGACTTTCTAAAAGAAACAATGTCTAAGCTGACACCTAAAGAGAAAAGTAGAAGCCACCCAGACCAAGATGCTAGTAAATAAAGGGAAGAGAGCATATATAGGACAGAGCAAGTTATCTGCAAAGACCCAGAAACCACAGAGAGCCTAGCATGTTTGGGTACCAGAGGCAGTTAAGTCAGGCTGGCTCTTGGAATTGGGGCGGTGGTGGTGGTAGTGGTGGAAGGATAGGGAGGGTAATTGAAATATATGAGTATGGCAGACACAGTTCCTTGCCTACACTGCAGCCTCTCTTTCCTTTCTCTGCTAACAGAACCTCAGAAAATTAGCAGGGATACCTTCATTTAGGGACAGCTAGGAAATGAAACAAGGTAATTTTCAGTTCACAATCATGAGTCTAGAGTTGGGCATGTGAGGCATTTCTAGCCAATGAGATCTAAGGAGAAGTCCACTGGGGCTTCCTTCGAGACTAAAAACAGAACCTTGCAAGGAAAAAGCTGTTGCCCTCTTCTTCCCTGTCTGCAATGCTCACCTAGGTCTTAAAGACTATTTGGAACTCCTATAACCATCTTGTGATCAAGGAAAAGACCCAAAGAATTGCAAAGAGCCAAGTCTCTATCATTTAGTTGAGCTGATAAACCAATCCTGAAACTGTCTTTGTCAACTCTTCTTGGTATGTGAGAAAGCAGGATGCCTTTATTATTTAAGTCTCTTGTCATGGGCTTTATTACTTTCAGCTAAGCACCATTCCTAAGGGTTTTATAAAGACTGAATTGGTAAGCCAGGTCCATATAATAAAGGATCTTACAAGCTATATTCTAAGCAACACCTTTTTATATGCAGTGGCAGAAATCCATTTCTACCTGGCTTAGATGAAAGGGGCTCTTTATAAAACTGTACTAGGGTATCTCATGTGATCCAAGGAAGGGTTGGAAAACCAACTTCTGGAAGGACAGAACCACATAATGAAAGCTTCTAATACCACCTGCAGAATATTCCCTACCTCTAGGCCAGGCGCAGTGGTCTGTAATCCCAGCACTTTGGGGGCCCAAGGTGGGTAGATCCCTGAGGTCAGGAGTTCGAGACCAGCCTGCCCAACATGCTGAAACCCCATCTCTACAAAAATTTTAAAAGTTAGCCAGGTGTGGTGGCAGATGCCTGTAATCCCAGCTACTCGGGAGGCTGAGTTAGGAGAATCGCTTGAACCTGGGTGGCAGAGGTTGCAGTGAACCAAGATTGCACCACTGCACTACAGCCTGGGCAACAAGAGCAAAATTCCATCTAAAAAATTTATATATATTCCCTACCTCTAATCTCTGATTTTCCCCATGGGTTGGTTTAATCTTTTCTCAGTACTGACCAGGTTCCTGCACATGGTGAAAAACATGGCCACTGATAGCTCCTGAGTTTTTCCTTTTTAGCTTCTCCTCCCAGGAAGGACTGGCACATGCTACCTCTAATACTAAATTTTAAAACCCCATTTTATTGCCATCAATAAAGAAAGAAGATCTAGGTGGCCAGAGCAATAGATAACCACCTCACAGGGAACCACCAGAAAGTTTTAAGCCAAACAAAGTTTTTATTCAGTACAACTAAATGTGTACTTTAGAAAGATGTGCCCTAGGTTTAGGCCAGAGAATGGATTAGGAGGGTCGTTCCAGGAGGAAGGGCAATTGCCATAATTTAAGTGGGAAGTTATAGCGACTACACAAAGGTGGAGATGGCTCAGATAAGGTTAAAGCTCTTATTTAAATAGTGCTAATCTAGCCATCTGTAGTTAGTCCTCCTTCAAAATCACAATAAGGAATACAACTTGTTTATGGTGGGGTGCAGGGCAGTGGACAGAGAACTGCATAGATAATTACAGTTTTACATAAAGGCTTTAGAAAGAGGTTAATCAAGTTGCCAGCTTCTATCATAATCTACTCTTTTTTTTTTGTTTTAAAGTCTAGTCTTAAGATTCTGTAGGTTTCAAGTAATGCTGAGGCAATACTTATTAGATACTGATTTAATATAAAAGTTGATTAATAACTTGCAAATTTGTTTAGCACATAAAATATGTGCTAATATGAAAATTCAATGATCCAAGCTTATTATGTGTTCCTAACAATCTAACAAATTTTAGTACAAAATCATTTGTTGCATGTTTTGCAAAAGTAACACAGTTTATCTGAAATCAAAGGCAGATGACAACTCAGGTTGTATATATTAAGATGCTAGTAAATGAAAGTAAACTGCTCAAAACAAAAGCATAGGCATGAAACTAAAGAAGATCAAATACAATTGTACATAATAGTAAAAATAATTCATCCAAGAGAATTATCAAACATGCTATTCTTACAACTTAAAAATGAACCTGTAATCCCAGCGACTCAGGAGGCTGGGGCAGGAGAATTGCCTGAACCCGGGAGGC
>NW_016107352.1:5877099-5886828 GCF_001604975.1 Cebus imitator | reverse complement strand
AAAAAAAAAAAAAAAAAAAAAAAAAAAAAAAAAAAAAAAAAAAAAAAAAAAAAAAAAAAAAAAAAAAATGAACGGGTGATTCCCTTGTTATTGATAGGATTTCAGAAAAATATTTTTTCTTTATGAGGTCTAAATCTGTTTTAGATGGGTGTTTCTTCAAGAGTGGACAACAACTCAACACCACAGGGAGAAAAGACAGTAGATGAAAGCAGGTCAGGTAGAGGAAAGAAAGGATAACAGAGGAGGAGGAAGAGGAGGATCACCTCAGTGTAAACCAGTAAATAGTTACTGCATGTCCCAGGTGCCATGCAAAGATTGGCAACATAAGTTACCAGATTTTACTGCTGCAAACTTACCAGCCAATGCTTGGTAACTCTCCTTGGAGTTACTGAGCCATATATGACCTGAATAAGAGCACATTTACATACCACTACTTACACAAAGATGAAGCACGGGAAGAAGGGAACATAGTTTCCTATAGATCTGCACCTGGACCCTGTGAGCCCTTCCTCTGTATTCACTACCTTACCATTGCTGCTGCAGCCTCTCAGAGCCAGAGTCAATGGTTCTCAAAATATGGTGTATATCAGAATAACCCGGGGAGATAGCTTACAATGTGCAATTATTGGCCTCACTCCAAGGATTGATCCATTAGTTTAAGATGGAGTGCACATTGTTAATGAGCCTCTCAGTTCTCCTCATCCATGCTGAAGTTTAAGAACCACTGCCCTAAAGAGAGAGTTTCAGGCCCATGAGGGAATCACATATTCTCTGACTTTTTAAAAGGGCAAATCGTGGTCATAGCCATTGGGGAGGTTTGAGTATATGTTAAGATACATTTTAAATTAAAATTGTAGGATTAAAGATTAAATGGTAGTAGTAATAGAAAATGGAACCTATATGAATTTAAAGAACTATTTTCTAAAACTGTTTTTTAAAAAACTATTCTAAAATTGTTTTTGCTTTGCATGATGAAGAGATTATTTTTGACATTAAAAAGTAGAACGTCTATGACTAAATCTGGTAGACATAGCAGAAGGCCTATCTAGAAATATCAAACTCATCATGGCTAACAACAACAGGGCAACAGAATCACGTGCTGATCTTTATAAACTTTAGATGCTACAGTCCCACTTCCAGACCTATTGAATCAAAATATCTGGGAATAAAGCCCAGTCAAGAAGAACTTTGATACTTGGCGGGGCTGAGAACTTCTGCTTTAAACCAGGACAAAGACACTACTGTCACCTGATGGAAATGTACCTAAATTGTAAGGACAGCTTTTGGAATGTTCATTTCCTTTACAAGCTGAATCTAAGCAATTGTTGAACTGGCAATCACAATTATAACCACTAAAAATGTAAATATACAGAAAAATGTAAAAATTCTTAACTGCACATCTGTCAATTTTTGTTGAAAATATTTTGGGCTGGGTGCAGTGGCTTATGTCTAGTCAGGAGAATGGCTTGAGGCCAGGAGTTTGAGACTAGCCTAGGCAATATAGCAAGTCCCCATCACTATAAAAAAAAAATTAAAAAATTAGCCAGGCATGTGGGCATGGATCTGCAGTCCTACCTGCTCAGGAGGCTGAGGTGGATCACTTGAGCCCAGGAGTTCAATTCTACCGTGAGCTATGATCATGCTGCTGCACTCCAGCCTGGGTGAGAGCAAGACCCTGTCTTTAAAAGAAATAGAAAAAATAAAAATAAAATATTTTGAAGACTAAGATACAGTGTGTTAGGTTTATATGGAGTTTTGTCATGTATAAAGTATATTCATGTGCATTAATTAGATTAACTCTTAATTACATTTTACAAGATTTGGTAGCAACATTTTATATATGAAAAAACTGGCTTAGAGAGGGTAAATGATTATCACAGCTGTTCCCAAACTTGTCTGCATGTTGGAACCCCCTGGGGAGGTTCAAAAAGTACTGATGCCTGTGTGGCAGCCCTAAAGACTGATATTTAGTTGGTCTGGGGTATGGCCTAAGTTTTGGAATTTTTAAAAGGTACTCTTGACTCTAACGTGCAGAGAGTTTGTGAAAAACTAGACTAGCCCCCAATCACCTAGATGGTACTGAATGTAAATGGAGTTCAGGTGTTTTGACATCAAGTTAATACTCATAGAATTATATCTGGCATAAAACTCAAATATAATAATTATCCTCAACTAATACCCATTGAATTTTACTACAGAGAAGGGTTTTCAGATTCTTTTAGCCGTAAGAATCAACTGAGTTGGTTGTTAAAAATGTAGACTCTCGGGTCCCTCCACAAAGGTTTTCTATTTGGAATTGCATATTCCAAACAGAAATGGGTGCTAAAAATTGTGTACACACAGACATAGTGTAATGACAGGCAATGAACACTGGGAAGGGTGAGAAGGTGGAAAACGGACAGATGATGAGAAATTAGTTAATGGGTATGTTATTCAGGTGATGGATACCCTAAAAACACTGACTTGACTACTACACAACCCATGAATGTAACAAAATGGCACATGTACCCCATAAATTGTACCAAAAATTTTTCTTATTTGGAAAGAGCCAGTGAATGTACATATTTCACAAGTTTTTACCTGATTTGGGGGATAAATAAGTTTGGAAAAACTATAATAGAGAATATCACACCATATCAGTATTTTAAAATAATAGTATTGAGTATGAAAGTTTGGTTTGAAACGTGGCTAAGAATTAGCGGAGAGACTTTATCAAAATACAGCCAAGAGAATTAATACCCCACCCTCAGAGAGTCTAGTTGTATACAAAGTATTCACGCATCCATTAATTCAACACACTTTTATTAAACACCTAACATTGTACATTCAAAGCACTATGGTGGATGTGTAAGGGAACACACAAGCTGGGCAGAGTCTTTGCCTTCAAAGACCTAATTGCCTAAGTATATCTCTTGTGGGAAAATGCATAATGTTTGAACTGGGTCTGGGTTATAGGACCAGTAGCTCTTGTTTTTCTAACTGAGAAAGATTTCATTTAAGCTTCCTTCCACAAACATTTATTCAGAGCTCTAATAACTGTTTGGGACACACAGATAAAGTTGCAGTAGTAATATGGTAGTAGAAAAGGGAGAGCCAGGAGTTTCTGGGGTACTTTAACCTGGAGTTGAAAGTCACTGAAAGTTTGGCCTTGGCAATTGGAGACAGTGATTGTTCTTGGTAAATGTGACCAGGAAAAAGAGGAGGCTGAATGTCCTGGATGGTGACGAGGAGAGGACAAGCAGAAATCAGTACTGGAAGGTAAGTAAAGCAAATTAGGACGGATAAAGGCTTTGAATGTTTAGTTTAGGTGTTGGATTTGATGTAAACTCTGGAAAATTCTGTGGTTGGGACTGAAGCCAATCAAAATATTATGTAATTAGCTTCATATTTAAAGAGTAATTCCAAGGCCTGAGGTGTCTTCTATTACTTGCCGTATCATCTTCCATCCCACCACAGCCCACACACACATTCACTTCTTAGCATAAAGTAGTTACAAAAAGCATGTAAATTACTTATTTTGTGATTACCTAAGCTGATTTTGTATTGTTTAAAGTACACAATCCTAGGTGGAAAGGTGTTTTTAAATTCCAGGCAAGAAACAGGGTTAGAAAGGCAGTTGAAATAAGAACGAGAAAAAATGGACACAACAGCTGAGAGACACTATAAAGCACACTGCAATTTCCTGTAGCAAATCATAGACGTGTAATGAAGCAGAACTTAGCAACCAGTTGAGCACATAAGGTAAACTACTAGGAAGGAATTAAAAATAACATTGAGGTTTTTAGGCTTATCAAGATAAGGAGAAAGAGCTCTGAAAGAAAAACTACTTTTGGTCACCACAAGTTTGAAATAATAAATGCTTATTGGATGAATGATAAGCCATCTTCCTATTCTGGGAATAAAACAGAAAACCCTAGTTATACAGATATTTTAAAAATCAGTTCATGCTCCTCCCTTCTCATCCAAATCTGTGCAACCTTAGACCCTCAAAGAGGTGATGAGATTTGCAGTGCCACTTCTAGCCTTTTCAAATTCCAGTGTCTTGCTGCAGGTAACCAATACCAGCTCAAGGAATAAAGACACTTGAAATATGAGAAAAATAAGAATAAGCTAGTGCAAAGTTCTCTTCGTTGCGGAGTGTCCAAGATTTACCTAAGCAAGTCACAGCTGTCATGGCAGTGGCAGCAAGAGGGGAGGAAGTCATGGAGTTTCAGCACTAGAAGACTTTCAGCACTGGACTAATATTAAAGGCTGGTCCTGTCATTAGAAGAATTGAATACTACACAGTAAGGAACTTCAGATGTCATCTAAACTAGTATTTCCCAACATTTTCAAATGTGAGGATCTCTTTTATTTTCTTCCAGTGTCAAAATTTAAATCTTTATTTTTGTCAGTTACGAAATACTATATGTGCACTTTAAAAATTCAACCACCACCAAAGAGTATAAGTGAAAATACAACTTCCCCCACCTCCAGCGTCAGCCAAAAAAAGATCACTCTGCAGAGACAGCTTCAGTTAACATTTTAATGAATATTATCACAAGATTTTAATGTAACATAGAAAATATTTACATAAACAAAATCATATTTCACAGGGTTTTATATAAGCTGCATTTTCACTTGAAAAGAAAAAACCTTGACCTCATTTTTTTTCAACAACTGTCAATGTTCCATGTAAATGCACCATAATTATTTTGTTAACTACTCCTTCCTTTAAATGGACCTTTTTTTTTTTTTTTTTTTTTTTTTTTTTTTTTTTTTTTTTTTTTTTTTTTTTTTTTTTTTTTTTTTTTTTTTTTTTTTGAGAAGGAGTTTCATTCTTGTTGCCCAGGCTAGAGGGCAATGGTGTAATCTCGGCTCACTGCAATCTCTGTCCCCCAGGTTCAAGGGATTCCCCTGCCTCAGCCTCCCAAGTAGCTAGGATTACAGGCACCCACCACCACGCCCGGCTAATTTTTTGTATGTTTAGTAGAAATGGTTTTTCACATGTTGGCCAGGCTGGTCTTGAACTCCAGACCTCAGGTGATTCCACCCACCTCAGCCTTCCAAAGTGCTGGGATAAGAGGCATGAGTCACTGTGCCCAGCCAAGATGGACACATTTTTTAATGGTATAAACAGTGTTGTTGTGTTTGTCATATTCAGAAATTCACTGCTTTAAACTTCTATATTAGTCAGCAAGAAAAATTTCTAAGTTGACCTGCTGGGTCAAAAGATATATACCACTAACATTTTGTAATATCACCAACTTGCTTTCCATAAAGGTGTATAAAATTTTTGTTTCTTTCCTCAGTTTATGAGAGTATGACAATGCTCATCTCCCATATTCTCATCAACCCTGAGCATTACATTTTTCATCTTTACCAATAAGATAGGTGAAACTGTTTTTGTTTAAACATTTTTTAGTTAAAAAAATATGGGTTTTAAAATGTTTTACCATTGCAATTTCTCCTTGAATTGCCTGTTCCCAGAGTTTACTCACTTTTCAGTTGGGGCATTCTTGAGGATCTTTTTTTTTTTTCCTTTTTGAGACAAGGTCTTTCTCTGTCACCCAAGCTAGAGTGCAGTGGCACAATCATAGCTCACTGCAACCTTGAACTCTTAGGCTCAAGAGAGCCTCCCATCTCAGCCTCCTGAGCAGCTAGGACTACAGGCATGTGCCACCACACCTGGCTATTTTTTATTATTATTATTTTTAGTAGAGATGAGGTATCACCATGTTGCCTCAGGTGATCCTCCCATCTCGGCCTCCCAAAGTGCTGGGATTACAGTCATGAACCACTGCACCTAGCCTGAGGACCCTTTTCAATATCATAGAATTCCTAGACCCTCCTCCAAAAAATAGTAGAAATACATATAATATATATCAAATTTATATCAAATGCATATAAATATATATGATGCATATAATATAGATCAAGAAACACATAATACAAATTCAGTGATGGAAGGAACTTCTACTTCTGATCAAAATGGAATAACGGTAACCAGATTTTTGTTCCCCACTGAAATAGCCATAACAGACTAAATGCTACTCAAAATATTGGATATTAGGCAAAGAAGAATGGTAATCCCTTAGAGACAAATGAGGTAAACTCTACACTTTCTCTAACTTAGCACTTGGAAAAAGTTTCCAGGCCATCCTGGAAAAAGAGGGAACCCAGGAAGAGCCTGTCAGTCTCCGTGAGCTGAAGAGATGGAGCTCGGAGTATAGTCAGGATGGACTGGGTTTGCAAGGCAAGGTACCAGAAAGGAGAGTGTTGTACAGAGAGAAAATTCCAGAGATCTGCAGTTTTCCCCTCCAGTATTCAGTTGAGTATTCATCAGCCCATGCACATGAGGAAAATATTGGAGACCAAGGAAAGAACCACCAGAAAGGATGTAAAGAACAGTGTCCCCAGTCTCACAAAAATCTGAGAATGGTGCCTGTTTTCAACAGGAAGTGGGGGAATTCCTCATATATCAGGGGGCATCAGTCTGTTAGAATATAAAGAATGGTATTGCCTCAGTAGTAGAGAAATATAACTTCTGACTAAACATGCCCCTGGTCTCACATAAAAAAAGCTTGAAAGCAAAACCAAAAAGGTTCAATCTGTTTTCAAGTAACCTAACTACATGCAGAACAAAGCTCAAAAATATTTTAGAAATACAGAGGTATGTAAGTATGTACTATGCAATAACATAAAATTTACCAAGCCTGGAATCCCATCAAAAATCATAGGAAAAGGAAAGAAGCAGAAAAATATAACAATAATGAGAGTAAAATCAATCAATTGAAACTAGCTCAGAAACGATGAATTATAAAATAAATAGGCACAAGTTTTAAAAGTTATTATGATTGCATTCATATGTTCAAAAAACAAGAGGAAAGACTGAACTTGTTAAGTAAAGACATGGAAAATATTTAGAAGACCCAAATTGAATGTCTAGAAATAAAAACTATAATAAATAAAATTCACTGAATAAAATTAATGGCAGGATGGACTTTCCTAAAGAAAGTGTCAGTAATACTCAAGACATAGCAATAAAAACTGTGAAAAATGAAACACAATATAAAAGATTGAAAAGAATAGAACATCAGTGAACTATAGGACAACTTCAAACAGTTAAATACATGTGTAGCTTGTCTCCAAAGGAGAGGAAAGAGAAGAAGGAGCCAAAAACATTTTTGAAGACATAAAAACTGAAGAATTTTTAGATAATAAAGTCTTTTTGCTGGGCACGGTGGCTCACGCCTGTAATCCCAGCACTTTGGAAGAACAAGGTGGGCGGATCATGAGGTCAAGAGATCAAGACCACACTGGCCAAAATGATGAAATCCTGTCTCTAATAAAAATACAAAAATTAGCTGGGCATAGTGGTGCATGCCTGTAATCCCAGCTACTTGGGAGACTGAGGCAGAAGAATTGCTTGAACCAGGGAGTCGGAGGTTGTGGTGAGCCGATACCACACCATTGCACTCTAGCCTGGCAACAGAGTTATTTTCCATCTCGAAAAAGAAAAAAATCTTTTTAGAGCAGTTTTAGTTTTTAGTTTTACAGACAAATTAAGGAAAAATTCCAGAGATTTCCAATAACCCTTACACACACCCATATTTTTGGCTACTACAAATAAAACTGCTACAAACATTCCTGTGCAGGTTTTTGTGTGGACATATTTTCAACTCATTTGAGTGCAACTGCTAGCTCATATGGCAAGAGCATGTTTAATTTTATAAAAGACTGCAAGACTGTTTTCCAAAGTGGCTATACCACTTTGCATTCCCACCGACAATGCAGAGTTCCTTCATCAGTATTTGGTGGTGTCAGCATTTTGGATGTAGGGCATTTTAATAGGTGTGTAGTGGTATTTCATTCTTTTAATTTGCAATTCCCTAACTATATATGATGCTGTGCATTTCTATATTTGCCATCTGTACATCATATTTGGTGAGGCATGTGTTCAGAACTTTTGTCTTTTTTTTTTTTTTTTTTTTTTTTTTTTGAGAAAGGATCTCACTCACTCTGTCACCCAGGCTTGAGTGCAGTGGCGTAATCCCAGCTCACTACAGCCTTGACCTCTTCAGGCCCAAGAGATCATCCCACCTTAGCCTCCCAAGTAGCTGAAACTACAGGAATGCCACCACCACTCCTGGCTTTTTTGTTGTTGTTGTTGTTGGAGAGACAGGGTTTTGCCATGTTGCTCAGGCTGGTCTTGAACTCCTGGGCTCAAGCTATCTGCCCTCCTCAACCTCCCAAAGTGCTAGGATTACAAGCTTGAGCCACCACACGCAGCCCTTTTGTCCATGTTTTAATTGGATTATGAACTTTCTTATTGCTGAATTTTAAGAGTTGTCTACTTTCAGTAATAGTCCTTTATCAGATATATTTTTGAAAATATTACCTCCTAGTATATCGTCTTCTCATTCTCTTGATGGTGCCTTTAGCAGAACAGAAGTTTTTAATTTTAATAAAGTTCAACTTACTCATTTTTTTGTCGTGAATTGTGCCTT
Source organism: Cebus imitator (assembly GCF_001604975.1). NCBI lineage: Eukaryota > Metazoa > Chordata > Mammalia > Primates > Cebidae > Cebus > Cebus imitator. The sequence continues at coordinate 5,878,339 of NW_016107352.1, read as the reverse complement.
TGGCATTGTACCTAAGAAGTTATCACCAAACCCAAGGTCATCTAGATTTTCTTCTATATTTATCTTCTAGAGATTTTATAGTTTTGTGGTTTACACTTAGATACATGATTTCTTTGAGTTAATTTTTCTGCAAGATGTAAGAGCTGTGTCTACATTCATGTTTTTGCATGTGGATGTCCAGTTATTCCAGCACCCTTTGTTGAAAATTTTTTTCAACAGCACCAATTTTTTCCATCGACTTGCCTTTGTTCCCTTGTCCAAGATCAGGTGACTCCATTTGTATCTGTTTTTGAACTCTCTATTCTGTTCCATTGGTCTATTTGTCTATTCTTTTGCCAGTACCACACTCTTGATTACTGCACCTTTATAGTAATTCTTGAAGTCCCGTAGTGTCAGTCATTCATCGTTGTTTTTCTCCTTTGATATTGTGTTGGCTATTCTGGGTATAGATAGAGTTTTTCAAAGTTTAATTTAAACTATAAATCCACAGCTCCAAGAAGCTCAACAAAGCCAAAAATATAAGGATAAACAACACTAAGGGCATCATAATGAAACCGCTTAAAACCAATGATAGGGGAAAGAAAAATCTTTAAAGCAACCATTAAAAAAAAAAAAAAAAGAGGGCCAAAAATAAGGATAACAGAAGATTCCTCATCGAAAACAATATAAGCCAGGAAACAATGAAGCAAAATCTTTAAAAGTACTGAAAGAAAAAAGTCAGTGTAGATTTCCTTACCAGCGAAAAAACATTTCAAAAGCAAAAGTGAAACAGAATTTTTCAGATGTACAAAGCTAAAATACTCATTATTAACATGCCTTCATTTCAAGAAATACATTAATGGTTCTAAATAAATTGTATTTTGTAATCACATCATATACATCCAAAATTTGCTGTTTCTGTTTGTTAAGAAAGTTGTTCTGTTTGCGAACATTACTTGTTAGGGATTTGAATCCCAGGATTTTTTGTGTCACCACCACAGGTCCTCATGGTCCTGGGACCCACAGATTGAGAATCATTGTTTCAGAATATAAACTTCATGAGAAATGAAGATCCAATCAAATGTCATGGAGCAGACCAATGGATTAATTAGAATAAATGCTGAGCTGCAATATTTTTTTAAATATAGTGACTTTTAAAAACTGAACTTGGTCGGGCGCGGTGGCTCAAGCCTGTAATCCCAGCACTTTGGGAGGCCGAGGCGGGTGGATCACGAGGTCAAGAGATCGAGACCATCCTGGT
>NW_016107352.1:5844572-5876839 GCF_001604975.1 Cebus imitator | reverse complement strand
CCAGGCAGAAGGACCATATGGCAGCTCAGAGGGTCAGAGGCCCAGGTTCCTTGCCATCCCCAAGGTGTTGCCCTCACCTGCATAGCCAAAGGTGATCTAACCAGTGGGAAAGGGAAAAAGTAAAAATTGGGATGTATTTCTTTTAAGGGCATGACACAAAAGTTATATGCATGTATTTCCATCATATCCTACTGACTACAACCTGGTCGTATGACCACATCTAGCAACAAGAGAAGCTAAAAAAAAATGTAACTTAGCAACAATGTGCTCACCTGAAACTTATATTACTGTAGAAAAGGGGAAGAATAAATATTGGGGAAATGATTAACAGTATCTGCCAAACCAAGATAGTGACTGAGTTGAAACTAGAAGGGGAAAAGCTCATCAGATTGACAGTTAAGAAACAGGGATTGCAGTCGTAATTCACCCTGTTATTCCATGATTAAGCCAAATGTTTGCCCATGCCTCACCTGAACTACTGTTATTATCTGCACCTGAATTTTGAGTGATTCTTCCCAACTATCCCTGTGTAGAGGGAGCAAGATATATCAAGAACCAAGAGTTTCATCCTAATCGTTTAGTTAAACGCTGTTCTTTATTGGACAGTGTGACCCTTTGAGGAGTCATTAGCTCTAAGTCTGTGAAGACCAGGGCACAGCTGTGAACTCTGGGCTGATGTTAGCCCAAACCCCAGCACAGTTCCTAGTCAAAAACAGGATTCTACTCCACGGCACATGACAAAATTCTCCACCTGCAGTGAATTTAAAAAAGAAAAAAAAGTCCCATTTTGATGCCATCACCAGCATTTTCTTGCAGACGTTCCAATGGATGATAGGGTTAGAGGGATAGAGAGCAGCTTTATTTATCAGAAATCTAAGCTGGTATGGAAATGAAAATAATTACCTTTCTTTTAGTGTAAAGCAAGCCTCCTCTCTTCATTGTAGTCTTAATTTTGAAAGGAAAGGAAGTTAATTTTAATTAACAAAAGTTAATGCTACTAATTAAACATTCGTTCTATTTTCACATGCACACACAAATCTGCCTAAAGATATAACTAGCTCAGCTGAGGGTATAACAAAAGCTTTGTTTTGCTACATGGAGAGTACAAATGATCACAGGAATTAAACTCAAATTGGCCAAGATACTTAGCCCATATTCTTGAATAAATCCGATTTGTTTCTAAGTATTACACAATCCAGGAATAAAGGACTTTATTTTTATTAATAAAATTTTGTGGAATCTTTCTTTAAATTTATAACACCTATAAAAATTAGACAATGATTTTAATAATTTTTAAATCTTTTTTTCTAAGTTTATTCTTCTAGATTATCTCATTTTAATCTCCCAGCAATTCTAAAGAGAAAGTGATTTTTTTTTCTTATTAATGAGATGAGCTCTGGAGAGATTTATATGTATGCCTCTTATTAACGCATTGGTAACGATGATAGCTTAAGCTCTGTCTCAACATCCCCTACTATAGAACAGGTACAATGATTACTTATGCTGCCAAACATGAGTCAGAAAACAAAAAGATTGCAGAGCTGTAGGGGATTATAAATATCTGTCTAGAAGGAGACATTCATTTGCCTTACAGTATCCATATACCAAGAGAAAGAGGGGCATTCTGCCTCACTTGCTCACGTTGGCTGAGATTTCTGATTGTAAGGAACATTTAGAACATTAAAAATATATATCAACAATCTAATAAAATAGATCAGATCATATGTAAATGAATAGTTTGTATTTGTATGTCCATGTATAATTAATATAAATACATATACATGCAAGAGAGATACTATTGAATTCAGTCTACATGATAATTAATGTCAAATCAGAGATGGCCTATGGATTAAGTTCCACTTGAAACAAATAAATATCTATTCCTATTTATTAGGAATATGACACTGTTCCAATCACATTACATGAAATAGATTTCTAATTTAATTCATTTTAGATTACTTCAGAGGGAGAAGAAGGAAAGTAATTTCGCAAACACTAAGGAGCCTTGGAATTATTCAGCTAAAAGAATCCCTTAAGACATAAGACCATTAAATGGCTCCGGAAAAACTTATTTCCTATATGAATATTCCTATAATTTGCCCATTCAAACTAACTGGCATTAATCTGAAAATACCTCTGAAATGAGTGTTCTTTTTTAAGAATTATGATAGAAGTTTGGGGCTTTGGTGTCATAATTCTTATATTGTTTTGTTTTTCGGGGTTTTTACTGCAGGTGCAGATTGGAGGTGGGGAGAGTGGGAGAGCTGGTTTTGTTTTACCTTCCATGATATCTTCCATTAATATTAATTTCTCAGGACAAAGTATCATTTTACCTCCTTGTTGCTATTAAGTTCAATACCATAAAATCCACTATTATCTGTGTTTGTGCTTATCCAAAAACATTGTTTTGGTAGGTAAACAGTCTGCTTCTCCTTCATTTCAACAAGGATAGCTAAGAAGGCTGAGATGTTATAAGACCAGAGCATACTTGTAAAATATTGGTGCAGCAGAACTTTTCTTGATATCATCATGAGGTATCCAATCGATGGACCTGAAATATTTCTCTTTCATTAACAAATTTGTTCTACCTTGTTTCCTCCTATTTAGCTTCTTAGTGCCAGTAGAATTTGTATAGTATCCAGAAATCTGAAAATAAGTCACCTATTTGGGGTTTGTTGTATGGTTCTTACCCTGTAACTATTCCTGGGGAAGATGCTGGATTTGCTGTGTACATGTGTGCACACATGTGTGTGTGCCAATAAAACTATGAACGCTATTTTAAAAAATGTTTAAATAGCTTTACTGAGACAGAATTCACATACCACTAATTCACAATGATTTGTAATATGCACGACTCAATGGGTTTTAGCATATTACAGATATTTGTAAATATCACCAATTTTAGAACATTTTCATCACATGAAAAAGAAACTCCTAATCCTAGTACTTTGGGAGGCCAAGGTGAGTGGATCACTTGAGGTCAGGAGTTCAAGACAAGCCTGGGCAAAACGGCAAAACCCTGTCACTACAAAAAAAAAAAAATACAAAAATTAGCTGGGTGTAGTGGCACATGCCTGTAGGCCCAGCTACTCGGGAGGCTGAGGCAGGAGAATCCTTTGAACCCAGGAGATGGGGGCTGCAGTGAGCTGAGATCATGCCACTGCACTCCAGTCTATGCAACAGAGTGAGACTTCATCTCATAAGAAAAACAAAAACCTAACACACAAAAAGTACCAAAATTAGCTGGGTATGGTGGTGTGCACCTCTAATCCCAACTACACAGGAGACTGGGGTGGGAGAATCACTTGAACCTGGGAGGCAGAGGTTGCGGTGAGTGGAGATCGCATTGCTGCACTCCAACCTGCAGAACAGGGCAAGACTCTGTCTCAAAAAAAGAAAAAAAAAAAAAAGAAAGAAAGAAAGAAACTCCACACTCTTTAGATCTCACTCCCTATCCACCCATACTCTCTCCAGCCCTAAATGATCACTAATGTACTTCTGTCTCTATAGATTTCTGTATTCTGGCCTTTCATATTAATGGAATATTTGTGACTGGCTTCTTTCACTCAGCCTGTTTCGTTTTATCTAAGTTGTAGCCTATATCAGTACTTCATTCCTTTGAATGGCTGAATAATACCCCATTACATGAATATACTACATTTTGTTTATTCATTTGTCCACAGCAGGACAGTTAGTTCTGACCTTTTGACTATTTTGAAATATGCTACCATAGACATTTGTGTATGTTTTTATGTAGACATAGGTTTTTATTTTTCTTGGCTATAAACCTAGGAGTGGAATTTTTGAGTCATATGGTAACTCTATGTTTAATCATTTAAAACACTTTCAGACTGTTTTCCAAGGTGGTTGTACCATTTAACATTCCCACCAGCAGTTTCCACCACCAATTTCTCTACACCTGGCCTGGGTTTACCTTTGAACAATATTGCTTTGCCTAGGATGGCGGAATAGAATGACAGAAGGGCAACAGCCCAATGACACAGTGGAGATCATTCCAGCCCTAGATGGCCTACCTTCCAACTTAAGTGAGAGAAAATAAACCTGTTTTATTTAATCCACTGCTATTCCAAGTGTGAGCGGCTTAACACAAACCCAATTCATGTAGTCCTATTAGCATATCTTGAATCTGGGAAGGTCTTGAAAAAATTATTGAATATGGAAAGATTTTTTTCATGGAAAGGCTTCTTTGTCATCCTGTTGTACACTGAAAAATGCACTTTCTTTCTCTCCTAATTTCTCATCCCATCAGTCAGTAGCCATTCTCCTTACAGATTGTTTCAGGTTCTCCCTAGCACCGCATTGGTGTTCTGCAAGATGGAAATAACAACTTGTTATTCAGAAACAAATGCAAGTGTTATCGATGGAGCCATTTTTTCTAATGAGAAGGAAAAGGTGGCCAGGAGCGGTGTCTCAAGCCTGTAATCCCAGCACTTTGTGAGGCCGAGGCGGGCAGATCACGAGGTCAGGAGATCGAGACCATCCTGGCCAACATGGTGAAACCCTGTCTCTAAAAAGGAAAAGCACTCTTTGTGGTGATGGAGAATGAGCAAGAGTTGTTTGTTATTTCCTTTCTCAAATATTATCCTAAGTGTTAGGACAATAATTAGAATGATGAAAAGTCATTTAAGGTTTTCTCCTAAACTCTCTGGGAGCCCAGAGAATTTCAGTGTCATGTTGACTAGACAATGCTTGTATCATGCATTTGTTCTCTTTTAGACATTGCTTTTGAAGCCACTTTTAGCCTCTGTAACACGTTAGACTCCCAGTCAGTTTTCACCTTAGAATTCAGAAAGGTAAAGGGAAAACTGTGTAATTAATTGCAGCTCAGCTCTCCCTTTATTTCCCATCTGATTTTTGTTCCAATCATCTGTATTTTGATGGGAATACTCAACACACACACAACCTGCCATTCAACTGGCTGTCTTGTAACTTATTTAAATATCTTCCCTCAAAGCCAGCGATTGACCAATGGGGCTTCTGATAAGTTATTTACTGGTAAATCACTACTGACAGAAAGGAGAACGTTATAGAGTCAGAAAAAGTCTTTTTCGTGTCATTTAGTCCTTTCTCAATGCTTCTATTAACTGATGATACACTCAGTCAACATTTATTGAGCACCTATGATGTTCATTACGGCACTTCATTCTGTTAAAGAACAATAATCTCTTTATCCTTTTAACTCCTGATAATAGATTTTTAACACACAAGTTTACAGTTCTTGGAATCGATGTATCTTAAAATATCTTAATAATCTCTTTTGTAAGGAAGCCTTCCTCATTTTCAAGGCTTTGGGTTTTTGTTTTTGTTTTGTTTCTTCTTACATACAGCAAAGTCATTTGGCTTGCGCTGTTAACAGGTTAGTTTGAATGTTTCTTATAAAAGCCAAATATATAGAAGCAATGATTTTCTCTCTAAAAGTTTCTCCTGAATCTAGCTTTTCAACAATTTGCTATTTCGTAGACCATATTCATGATTTGTTTACTCATACACACTTATTAAGGAGCTGTTTACTCAGCTCCAAAATTTGTGTTAGACTAGGACAGGCTCAAATCTGCAACAAACAGAATCCCCAAAGAGTAACTTTAAAGGTTATGTAAATTTCTGGAGCTATACTATATTACTATCTTTCTATTAAAATATCAACATCTATACTTTTTCTCCATCCATTCTGGCAAGACACCATGCTATCTTGAGATTAAGCTAAGTCTCCTGGTTCAGATTCAAATCCCTGCTCAATAATCTCTTTGTGGCACTCTGGGCAGTGTCTTCATCTGTAAAATCGGGATAATGATTTTACCTACTGGATTGGGTTGCTGCAAGAATAAACGTAAAGCACACAGAATGTGCCCGGCACATAGCTAGCACTCCATCCATGTTAGCGCAGGATTTCAGATTTGTCAGCATCATTACTCAGTAGCGATCATTCTGCCCTTTTAAATTGTTTCAGCGACGACTGAATGAACTTATTTATAAACATACAACACAACCAGGGATGGAGTGATTGTACACTGAGGTCTCATTTCCACATAGATAGCATTAGGAAGCAACTATGCCAACACTTTTTCTTCCTGTGATCTGTACACTGCAGGGTCTCTAGCAACAATGGTTTGGTTCTTTCCTGGTGACAAAGGATAAGAGAAGATAAAACTGCTATAAATGGCAATAACTTAAACATAAAAGATACAGAAACATATGGGAATGAAAAATATATGCCTATACATACACAGCTGTTTTTAAAATATGGCCTTTATTCTTTAAGCTCAAACTTGATTTCCAGGTACAGCAGGCCTCTAACTTTTCTTGGCAAAGTCATGAAGCCTCCTGTCCTCTAAAGCCACAAAAATTTAACCTAGAGGCAAGCAGCAGGCACTAGGCACAGCACGGAGGGAACCCTGGGGTGTACGCCTTGACTCCCACCTGTCAGCCAGGTCATTGTGACGCAAACGCTATGGCCACGTGGAACACCTGCCGGGGAGCAGGGGCGGGGTCACTCTGGGCGGTGGATCCGAGCGGGGGATACCCCAGGAGATGGGGGTCGAGGAGAGAAGCCTGGGAGTGGAGAGAGAGAGAGACTCACTCCCCCAGTCCCCGACCCGCCCCAAGCAAGGTGAGGCCAACCCCACCCACCTCCCTGTGGTCCTCCTCGGAGGGGTCGCCCAGGCGGGCGTCTGGGGGAGGGGAGAAGCGGGGAAGGGAGGCAGCGGCGGAGCCCAGGCGACGGTCGGTAGCCGGGTGGCGAGGGCCCCGCTCCCCCGGGCCGCTGCGCTGCGCTGCGGCGCGCACGGGCACCGCCGGCTGCTATTCCGGCTGGTGGCGGCCGCCGCAGGAAGGGCCGGCTCCTGCGCTCCCCCGCCCCTTTCCCTCGCCTTCGGCTGACGCTGACGTCGGATGAGGGATCCGGAGGGACGCTCCGACCGCGGCCGGGAGGCTCCCGGGGGCCGGGGCTCCGAGGTACCTGCCCTCCGGGGTCGGGGCGGGGGCGCGCAGAGCGGGCTGCAGGCGGCAGCAGGAGACGCCCGGCAGCCGGGACGGCCGGGGACGCCTGGTAGGAGCTGCCTCCTCTGCCCTCTGCGGGCGGCGCGTGATAGGCGGGTTGCCTCCTCGGGTCCCGGATCCCGGTGCGGGAACCGCAGCAGCCCCTTCCCCTCCCCCGCCTCCTCCCGCCGGCCTGGGAAGGTCTGGAGGATGCGCGCGCCATGAGGGCGTGCGTCAGCCCCGGGGGAGCGGGAGGGACGCGTTCCGCGCTCCAGCCCCAGCGCTGGGAGCACCGGCACCCACGCCAGCCACCCCACCCACCCACCCCGCGCCTCGACTTCCCCGTGGCTCCGGCCTCAGGACCCTGAGCTCCCTGGTGGGCAGGGACTCGCGGCCAGGGTTGACTTGTTGACAAGTTCACCTGCCGCGGCGCCTGGTGTGTGCTTTTTCTCTTCCCCCGTGGCCCGTTTTTGGCAGGGGCGGCAGAGAGCTTATGGGTACCTCTTTATAACCATTAGTGTCAGGAGGCCTGAGCTTGGTCCCCCGCGGGCGAGGTGCGCACCAGTCTCGGACTAGACGGGGCGAGAGCCCCTAAGCAAACCCCGTTCTAGCAAACCCGGGCGCGCCTGTTTCCTTTGGGTGCTGCTGACTCCGCCTTTCCTGCTCCGGGGCTATTGCAGCTCCTGCTTCCTCTAGAAACGAACATATCCTGTTGTTATGTCTGCCTTTCCCCCAAAGCGGCTCTCCATGAACCTTTCCCGCGGTCTTTTTACTTGTAGTGCTCCAAAGCCCCTCAGCTTCTCTTTGGGGTCTTAAAAGTATCGCGCCTTTATGCTGGCGAAGGGCATTAGCTGCCTGGTTTGGGAGAGTTAGTTTGGAAAGCATAGCATTCTCTTCTTTTAGATGGCATTAAAAAATCAGCACAAGAAAGGGTTTTGTTCATGAATCTTGGTGGCAGCCTTAGTAACAGAGACCTAGTAACTGTATAAAAATTATCAAGGCCTAGAAAATATGTCATCAGCTGGTTTGGGAGTGATACTGAATGTAGGAAGAAAGGCACATAAGGCATTCATTGGCCATTAAGGTCCTATAAATTATGACTCATCGCAAACATGTTTTTGCCCATACATTTCAGTGAAGTCTCTTAAGAAAATCTCAAATTGGTTTCTGTGGCCCTCTGGTTTTAATCTGAGATTTGAACTGTTGCAGGGAGGCGGGGGGAGTGAAACAAGAAATGCTTAGTTTGAAATCTAGCTCCCGATGCAATTCCTTACCCCCTATTTAAAATAAACACACACTCTCTAAAAATGCTTTTAAGAAAGTTTTGAAACCAAAGATATCTTTTTAGATTTCAATCTTTATTTTTGAAACACCGTGTGTAGAGAATACCACAGGGACAAAATTTATAATCTTTAATGGCTCGAATATCACTCTTTGATTTTATACTATTACTGTATATATATTTTAATTGCAAGAGATGTTGCTTTCTAATTGTTTCTGTTTGTATTACAAAGGGAAATAATTGTACTGATTATAAAGATGAATCTTTAGAAAACATAACAGTTAAACTACAGAGGGCTACTCGTGGAGAGACCTGATGTTAAAAAGCCTAACCCTGTATTCTTCACCCATGGGTCATTGAATGCTAAAGACACTGGATAGTAATTGCGTGGGTGGTTTATTTTGTAACTATTTTCCCCCATTTGGAACACCTGAATAACTATCTCACTGCTTTCTCTACGCATAGCCGGGCATCTCTCCACATCAACCTTATGAAAAGTATAGAAAATTTTGTTACTCGGAGCCTTCAAAAATCCCTACATTTTCAAGGCATTTGACTAAATAGTACATTTTTTCAGGTGCAAGCAGCGTTATCAGCAGTATGGAAGTGTGGCAACTATGCCATGTCATAGGAGGATAAACCTGTGTTTGGGATGAACTTTTAAGATTACAGAAACCGTGCACAGGAGAGTGGGAGGAAGTTGACAAGCCACAGGGACAGGAAGAGTGTTTCCTCTTAGTTGGTTGAGCCTGACAGCTAGAAGCCTGAGGGAAGGTGGCAGTGTTTATAATCAGCACGCTGGTCACTAGTGTCCTTTTTTTCCATCTGCATTATCAGATTTATGGGAACCATTAATGAGGATGCTATCTGCATGTTTTTGTCCATGAGGCAACACAGATCACTAATGAACCTTATATCCTAATCTCACCACCATTCACAATCTGCCTCAGCAGAGCTTTAAACTCAAAAACGGATAGAGGAGAAACACTTTTTCCTCACTTTGTTCTTGATTCCCAAGCTGATACATTTCGTATTACTATCATTTCTAGCACTCTGAGAGAGTACCGAGGACACATGGGCTTTGTATCCTGATGGAGCGAGATCAGAATCCCTGTGGTAACACCTAACTAGCCATGTGACCTTGACCAAGTTACTTAAGTCACCATATCCTTATCTACAGAACAAGAATATATACCTTGTTGGGGGCAGGGTGGGGATTAGGGATAATGTATATAAAATGCTTTGTGCACTTTTATTTATTTTCTTTTTTCTTTTTTATTCCTATACATATTCTGCTTATGTATGTGTGCTTTTAAATAGGACTCACGCAGTAGTAATATTCTTTCACATGCTAAACATGTGTTACCTGTATCTAAAAAGAATGCTGCTGCTTTACCTGTGATACAAAGTGTGTTTCAATTTGGTTTGAGTAGTTCAACTAATTTTGTACCAGTACTAAGACCCTGGGCTTTATGGAAGATACTCTCTGAAGTTGGCCGGGGGAGGGGGGTGCAATCAGAAACAAAGCTAATTTGTTCCAGTGGGGATAGATCTTCCAAGCCCCTGCCACTCAAACATGGTCTATGGACCAGTAGCATGTGGCCTCCCCTGGGAGGCTATTAGAAATGCAAAATCTTAGCCTGCCTGCTCCTTTCTTCCAGACCCACTGAATTCAAATCTGTATTTTAACAAGATCCCCATGTGTATGTTAACATTTGAGAAGCACTGCTGTAACCTGTTATTTCAGTGTCCCAGAGAATCATTTGGGGGCTTGTTATGATAAATGTGGATTCCCAGTCAAGCTTCCCTCATCGGCTGTTAAACAGCATCTCAGGTAGCTCTGATGCCTAGGGTCTTCCACTGCTATCAAACTGTCCCCCACCATGCTCTAAAATGAGTCTCTATCCTCTTCCTTCATAAAGAACTTTGACAGCTATGATCTTATGTGATATTCAGCTCCCTTTGAAGTAAATAGATATTATAATCTTCATCTGTCTGATAAGGACTGCAGGCATTATTTGCCCTGGATAGATGAGTATGTTAGAACTGCCTTGGAGCCTCTATAAATACTAGGTTACCACACTTGTGCTATTCTAGCAATTTACTATTTAGTATTCTAGCATCAAATTAACATAGTTTTTGGGTTTTGGGCCTGTAACTAATTTTCACAAATAACTAATGAATCTCTCCAGGCCAGGGAAGACTACATGTGATAGGGCACTTTATACCTGTTTTTTATAACAAAGCCTGCCTTCTGTGTGACTGTAGACCAGTTACTTAAGGTAATTGATCTTAAACTTCTTCATGAAATGAATATAAATTATTATGTCCACTTGGCAGTATTGTGAGGATACTCAATGATATGGGTGAAGCATAGACTCCAGCGTCTGAGAAGTGGCCATTGCTCAATTAGTGGTAACTACCTGTCTCCTTGTAAACCTAGTGAGATAGAATGAGTTCATGAAAAGCTGGGGAAATGATACTCTGCATCACTCATGATGGGAATCATCTGTCTCTCTTGCTAACTCAGATGACATCATCCATCAGGCCTTTGACCAAATCAGAGAAGTGGGATGACTTGGTATTTAACAAGCATTGGTTGTATATGTGCCATGTGTTATGCGCTGTGTTAAATGCTCAGAATCCTAAGGCTCAGACCCTACCATGCTCTGAAGGAGCCTACAACTGAGCAAGAGAGAAAGAGGAGTCAACTGGCAATTGTGACAGTTGCCTTTCAGGGAAAGCAGGGAGGAGATAGAAGCACAGGTGGTAATGAAGCCCAGGGCAGGGGCATCCCACCCAGAAAGGAGAGAGGGCAGAGAAAACCTGAGATGCTTCATGCAGGAGATTGCCCTTGAGTTGAGCCTTAAACAACCAATAGGAATTCGGCAGGTAAATAAGGCTTGGGAGTGGGGAGAAAGAGCATTCCTCACTCCCAGCCATGTATATCTGTGTATTTAAAAGTCAACAAGTAAAGGAGAGCAAATAGTCCTCATGTTTGGAGCCCAATGTGTATGTGTGTCCCTTACTAGCTGAGTGGTCTTGGACAAATTTGATCATCTGTGATTCAGGATGATTAGATGCACTAATCAGTGTAAGCATAGGACTGATTCCAATTATTTGTTGAATGGTTGTGGAGGTGGTGGAGCTATCAGCAGAAAATAGAGGACTATTATTAAAAAGTCACTAGAATTAGAGAACATTGCAGAGTTCAATTTTAGAATGCATTTAGTAGAAAATACATGAATTAAGAGAGTGACTGAAAAAGGCAACTGAACGTATTATAGTTCTGTGGAGCGGAAAACATGAGATATATGTGTTCAGTGATGGACCACTGAAGATTTAGAAGTCATTGTTAATTTTCAGAGTCTGGATTGGAGACTAGAAAAGTCTTCTGGTTCTAGGTAATGAAAGTATTTGTACAAGAAGCGACTCTTAAGTATTGCAACAATGTTCTTAAGTATTGCAACAATGTTCCAAGAGTATGCACATTGAAATCTATCTTTTACCCTCATCATGATCACACTCACTCCCACATCTTTTCTCCCAGAACAGGGCATAGACATCCATGTCTGAAACCTAAGGGAAATCCAGCCTTCTCTGTGATGTTTCCTGGGTAGAGCATTCTAAGCCAGAGACCAAGAAGCAGATTTTTATAAATAGTGCCCCCTCTCCTTGGTCGTAGGAACCCTATCAACCATCAAGGGAGAAGTCAATCATTAGTTGCAGGTTTTGTTGTGCACAGTAACACCATATTGGCAGTGGATTTGGGACTAACCCAGCACCTAAGCCTGTGATTGGGGGAGATTGTTTTTATAGAAACACAGCCCCATTCATCAACCTCCTTTCATCCAAGAGTAGAGCCGAGTAGTTAAAAACAGGAGCTCAGAAATCAAAAGTAAACTTGTGTTTACCAGTTGTTGACTTTGGGTAAATGACTTCATCCTTGTAAATTTTGTTTCTCGCTTGCAAAATGGGTTGATATCCCTTCATAGTGTGTGGCGATGACATAATGATGCCAAGTGCTTCACATGTGTGACGTGCTTGGTAAGTGGTAGCACGTAATTATTGCCCCTTGCCCAGCACATGTTTACTGAATACCTACTGTGCTCCAGGGGGCCATGCTTAGGGTGCTAAGCAGGCAAAGATGAACTTGAAGGTCCCTGTACTCATGGGACCTACAGTCTGGTATAGGAGATACACATGTAATTAGCTCCTTGAAGGAGAGTACAGGAGTCCAGTGGCACCACCAGCATGGAGTAGTTAATTTTTTCAGTGGGGAGGACTGGAGTGCAAGACTCCTGGGGGAAAGGGATAAAGAACAGATGTTGAGCTGGTAAGCTTTCACTGTAGAGGTGACATTTGAGGAGAGTCTTGATGTAAGTTCTAAGTTAGTCAATCAGACAAAAGAGGGAAAGGCATTCCAAGTGGAGAAAATGATCTCAAAGCCTCAAAGTGACAGTATATTCAGGGAAGCTCAAGCGTCTGACATGTGCAGAGGGAATAGTTCTGTTGGAGGGTGTGGGGGGCAGTAAGATTTGGGAAAAAGAGAGCCAGGATGTGAAGGGGCCTGTGTTTTTTCCAAAAATGTTTGGAATTTCTCTAGTGGCAAGAGAAAGCAATTAAAGCATTTTAAGTAGGAGAGTGGAATAATTACATTTGCATCATGTAGTGATGGCTGCAAAAGATGAAAGAGGCTGGATGCAATGGCTCATGTCTGTAATCTTAGCACTTTAGGAGGCCAAGGCAGGAGGACCACTTGAATTCAAGAGCTTGAGACCAGCCTGGGAAATGTAATGAGACCTCATCTCTACCAAAAATTTAAAAAATTAGTTGGGTGTGGTGGCATGTGCCTGTAGTCCCAGCTACTTGGTAGACTAAGGTAGGAGGATTTCTTGAGCCCAGCAGGTTGAGGCTGCAGTAAGCCATGATTGTGCCACTGCACTCCAGCCTGGGCAACAGAGCAAGACCCCTGCAAAAAAAAAAAAAAAAGAGAGAGAGAGAGAGAGATGAAAAAGAAGCGATGTTTTCAACTTAGGCAGTTCAGTAGATTTAGTGCTGGTAATTAACATAGGGAACACAGGAAGAAGAATTTGGAAGTACAGATGGAAAGAGAGAAGTTTAGTTTTAGATGTGCTGAATTTGAAGTGCCTATGGAACAATACAGGTGAAGATTACCATCTAGGGATGGAAATGTGGATTTGGTGCTCCAGAGAGGTGTGTGATTTGGAAGTTGTCGGCATACATCTGGCAGCTGAAGTGACTTCACCTAATGAGAAGTCACCTAATAAGAGCAGGTAAATTTCCAAGCTTGGAACCTTAGAGATACCGATATTTGAGATGCAGGTGCAGAGGAAAAGAAGCCAGCAAAGAAAAGTGAAAAGATAGAAAAATGTGGAGAATATTTCCTGAAAAGTAGAGGAAGAGGAGCATTTCACAAAAGGAAGAGAACATGGTCAAAGGTCACAAGAAATGAGGACTTGAGTGGGTCCCATAGTGAAGGATGTTCTCAGGGCTGGTATAGAAAGGAACAAGACAGCATGGGCTTAGACCTCTGACTGTGAAGAGAAGGAAGAGGAAGGGAACCAAGAGAGAAGGAGGTTGAAGAATGAGGCCTGAGGGTAGAAACCAAGGAAGATTGACTAATTTGGAAGGGAAGAGACACTAGATGGACTAAGGTGGGCAGAGTTAAGACTATAGGATCTGTTCTTCCTAGGGAGAAGGAAGAGAACAGCAGGTTATGGTATGGTTCTGCATCACTCCAAAGAAGTGAGCAGGGGTGCACAGGGAGTGGAAACTGTGAGAGAAGGTGCCCAGCACAGCGCCAAGGCCATGGCTCCTCAGAGTGCATGAAGAGGGAGACTGCCCATCATCACCCTGCAGAGTTTTCTTCCACCCACTGCTCCCTGAAGGCCAGGAGCTGAGTGTCCTTGTGCCTAATGCTGTTGACTCAGTGTTGCCATATGCAGCATTGGCATCACTGTGGAGTGTGTAAACATTGTGTTGTGTTTGTGCCAAGCCACTCCCCACTTTCTCCTTCCTGTTTCTTTCTTTTCTGCACTCCTAACCTGGAGCTCAGTGCCTTCAGGCAACTTTCTGGGTTTTCTACCTGGGCCTGCCCTAGAGGGTATGTGCCTAATAATCCCTGTCTTTCCTGACCCCTATCAAAATAATCAGTCTTGTGCTTTATAAGCTCTGGGCTTTACTGCTGTTTATTTCCTAAGAAAGTAGAGAGATCCTGGAAAAGGGATCTTTATTAGTTCTCAAATAACACCGACTAGATGACTCAGTAGAGGCAAGCATGATGCTGTTAGTTGGGCGTACATGAACACATAGTATACTTTATTCTGCTGCCTGCTTTTCTTTGCTGCTGACCTCTGAGATCCTTTTTTGCTCTTCCCTTCCCCTGCCTGGACTGCCTGCATTCCCTGCTCCTAAGCCAGCCCAAACTCAAATGCAATTTAGCTGCCACAGCTTAACCAAGGAAAGTTCTGGAATATGTGCCATTTCCAGAGAAAGGAGCTTGGTGGTTTGTTTACAGGACCCGTGCACAGCATACACATTTTATAAACCACATATTGGTGTCTGCATATTTCAATAGTTTAATAAGACGAGGTTTACACTGTGACTTGGGAAATTTCCCCAAATATCCCTCAGTTCCTTCAGTGAAAAGAGGAGGTTGGACTAAATGATCTGTAAATTCTCTCCTCACTCTCAACCAGGAGATTCTGTGGAGTCATAACAAATTGCTTGATCACATCTTTTGGAGGCTTCCATTCATGAATTTAATCTTAAAAGACGAGAACCTCATAAACACTAGCGTCTCCAATTATTCCGATGGCTGACATTGTGCTTATGTGCAATTTCATATAATTATAGTCCCCACATTCATACTCTTGTTCTTCCTTCACACTGGTATTGTTAACCACTCATACCTTTCTATTTCATATGAATTAAAGTCATCCCTGCGTATACACAGGGGATTGGTTCTAGGACCACTCTCAGATACCAAAATCCACACATACTCAGTCCCGCAGAGCCCTGCAGAACCCATGTATGTATATGAAAAGTTGACTCTTCACATACACAGGCTTCTCATACCAGGTTTCTCTCTTTATATTTAATTATAAGAAAAAATATAATTAAATTATAAAAAATATAGAAAATATGTTTTCTGTTTGCCTTGGTTGAAAACAATTGGTGTATAGGTGGACCCATGCAGTTCAAACCCATTCAGTTTAAAGGTTAGCTGCACATGTTTCTTATTTATAAATATATGTATACATTTTATAGTTGTGGAAATATGTTGTATATATTACATAATATTGTCCTTATATTTTTACTTCTGATGGTCTTATAGTAGCCCATTCACTTCACTTACCATTCACATTAATCTGATTTGAAACAAATAGTGCATTTTGCACATAGATGTGAACCTTTTAAAAACAACTTGTAAAAATATGGAGTACAATCATTTTTTGGTTATTTCAGAAGAACATATATATGATTTTATTTTTGTAATGACATCTCTGACAAAATGTCAGAGATTCTGGGCAGAAATAACTGTTTAAGGGTATTTGTAACTAACTAGTGTAGAACATTAGTGATCTAAATTATGGAATTAATTTCTAGCTCTTTTGGGAATTGCTTAATGCCTTAGACTGAGGCTCTCCAACAAAAATGTGATAGCAGCCACATATATCATTTAAAACATTCTACTAGTAGTAAAATATTTGTAGCTTAAAATCTAAAAAGAAATAAGCTGGGCACTGTGGCGTGTGCCATGCCTATAATTCCAGCTACTCAGGAGGTTGAGATGGAAGGATTGTTTGGGCAATACAGCCTAGGCAATACAGGAAGACCCTATCTCAAAACAAACAAGCAAATACTAAAAAGAAACAGCTTAAATTGATAATTTTTCTAACCCAAAATATTCCAATATTGTTTCAATATAAAATATAAAAAATATGTAATATATAAACAAAAACTATAATTAAATATACCACAGAATGTATACTATACATAAATATATATAAATGTAGTTATATAAAATTTAAATATATAATATATCAACATAAAATAAAAATAACATATAACTATAAATAAATATATAGGTTTATTAATGAAACAATTTAATTTTTTGTCACTAAGTCTTCAAAATCCTGTGTGAATTTTACATTAGAGCGCATCTGAATTCATACCAGCCATATCTCAAATTACGTGTGGCTAGTGTCTGCTTTATTGGACTGCATAGTTGAAGGTGATAAAGTTAATTTACTTCAGGTTATTCTTCCATAAAAAGAAAATTTAAGTTGGTGCCATTCTTTAAAGTAAGATGTGTAAGAGCCTACCAAGTTTTATAACTTGATCCCAATAAAATACAAGGATAACATTTAGACCTATCATTTAATAATGTTCTATGCTGACATTGAAGGGTGTAGTATTCCTTTATAGAAGTAGATAGAAACTTTTGTCTGATTAGGGTGTTCCTTCATTCTTTACCTTTTGAAGTTAAGCTTTTAGAGGAAATGTCACAGTAAATACAGAATAAAATCTATATGTGACATTCGATTTGTTATTTGAAAGCTATATAAACCAAACTAAATAAAATTAAAGGTAAATATAATTTGTACTATAAATTTTTTAAATTACTGTTTTCTTTAGCAGAGGCAACCCATTTATTCTGTTTCTAGTGTTATTTTACATTATGTATTTTTATCTTTTTAGATTTCTTTTAGGTTTGTTGCTTGCAACTACCAACCTCTTTGTTATTACTGCATGATTTTTGGTGTAGCACAAAATTCACCATCAATCCTCCTTTGAAAGGAGGGCTTTAAGCAAAAGAAAGAAGAGCAAGCCCTAGACCATACCTCTAATGAGCAGTTTTGAGTTTTGTGGTTTGTTTTTACCTGGATATAATATTTTCAAACAATATTAATGCTGCAGATGATGGCATTTTTTAAAGTAGCTTGGCAATTTTTTTTTCCAGTTTCTGTTATAGTGGATATTTTCCTTTCAGAAACATGTCTTGGAATAGATGAAGAAACAGAGGAAAGCACCAAGTTGTTAACTGGCTGATTAGTGTGTCATTCCCAGCATTTCTCTATGTGAACTTGACCTTTAACCTGACCTTGGAGAAGTCATTTTTAGAGCCCCAGTTTTTTCATTATTGAAAAGGAAGATGTTGTGATGTTGTGTTTATTATTTCTAAGCTTTCTCTTAGATAAAAATGTCTCTGAAAATAATTTAATTTTGTTATTTTTGTGACTGGGGGCACCCTAGATGGCAACTAGCCTAGTCTACTATTTTACAGATGAGCAAAGTGAAGCCAGATGGCTGAAGTGATGACTAAGTGTATGACATGGTCATGGATTTACCAGTTTTCATTTATATCAAGGAGCATATTGGGAAAACTTCAAAATACATACTTTAGGAGTGTGATTTTAATGGTTTTAGGAAGTCATTAAGCTAAATCATTGTTATATTTGTATATAACGCCTGAGTTCTTTTGAAATGTAAATG
The DNA here is from genome assembly GCF_001604975.1 of Cebus imitator. Taxonomy (NCBI): domain Eukaryota; kingdom Metazoa; phylum Chordata; class Mammalia; order Primates; family Cebidae; genus Cebus; species Cebus imitator. Next base: position 5,859,039 of record NW_016107352.1, on the reverse strand, counting down.
AAATGGTCATTTGAAAATATTTGGCTGGGCACAGTGGCTCGCGCCTGTAATCCTGGCATTGGGAGGCCAAGGTGGGAATACTGCTTGAGCTCAGAGGTTTGAGACTAGCCTTGGCTGGTATTTTATGGTATTTTACTAGAAATTTAAAAATGAGCTGGGCATATTGGCAAGTGCCTGTAGTCCCAGCTACTCAAGAGGCTGAGGTTGGGGAATCACTTGAGACCAGAAGATCAAGGCTGCAGTGAGCTGTAACGGCACTATTGCACTCCAGCCTGGGCAAAAAATAAATAAATAAATAAATAAAGTTTTTTTTTTTTTTTAAATAAAAGAAGATATCCTAAGACCTTAGTTCATTAACAGAAAATACCTATTTTAACAGGGACTTAGGGTTAAATAAAAACTGCATCTGTAGGGTTTAAATAAAAACTCAGCTTTTAGCTACCTTGAATAAGGTCAGAATTCTGTTTTCCTCTTGGTAAGATTTGCTGACTCACAAAATTAAAATGATTCCATTTCACATTTACTTGTGAATTTATGGAATGTCAAAAATCGCTGCACAAGACACAAAACTGGAAACAGAATCCATTTAAAGTTGTATAGTCACTGAGTCGCCCAGGCTGAAGTGCAGTGAGGGGATCATAGCTCACTGCAGCCTTGTGTACAGTTGTGTGGAATGCTCCGGTAATTGTGACCACATCAGAATCTGAAGAGACAGGCTGTGTGGTATTTGAGAGGTACGAAAAACACCCATAAAAACTCATCAAAATCATATTACTTTAATTAATGCTTAGCTTTTGAAAAGATGGAAGGCTAATTCAACTTCCCATCCTCCATGGGAATCCCCATTTCTCAACCACTTGAGAATAGGATTTGATGAATCCAGATTTTAAAATAATAATTAACACGGTTAATTATGCCTGGAGGAATTGTTCCTGTTTTTTTTTTTCCACTGCTTCTACTGAAAGTATTTTAATATTTATACTCAAACACACTTCTTTCCATAAGAAATTATAAAAATCATTATTGACATAAGAAGAAATGACTAGAGACAAACATCTAGGAAAAATACTGAAAACATACTTTGCCCAAAGAAATGTACAGACATCCAATTATTTTTTACCTTAGTGCCTAAAACCTCTGGCAAATCAGTATTTCCTCTGTTCATGAGGCAAGTGTAGAAGCCATGTGGGAGCCCTGGCTCTGAGGACGATTGGCTTTGTGCTCTCAGGCCCTGTTCTTCCCTGGATCACAAGTCCCATTTCAGAAGGAAGGGGCTTTATTCAGTTGTTTCTCATCTCTTTCTAGGCTCTACATTATATGACTTCTGTTTGTTCTTAAGTTACACATGAGAGAAATAAACCCAAAGACCTGCTGTCACTTCAGATCATTTGAAAAGAAATAGTCGGTTTAATAAACCGAGTAGGAGGCACACATTTCCACTTCTCTAAAGAAAAGTTCACTATATTTTGAGTTTTACAAAATTATTGCATGATGTGTAAGTTTTAGTGTATGGAAGAATAAAATACTGAAAACTGGCCGTATTTCCAGATGAAATTGATCTCTGAAATAACAGGAAAATGGAATGAGGAAGAAGTTATGTAAATTAGTATCATGTAATGGAAAGCTAAATCTGAGAGGCATGTCACCAGCTTCCAACATTTGTGATGGATAGTCCAAAAGCTAACTCCCTAACAAAGGACAAAAAAGGTGCCCACCAAGTGTGAAATAAACAGCATTGAGTGTCCACCCTCCAGTGGCTACTGAGTGTATCTAAATGCTGAAGGTGGCACATGGTGCTTCAGAGACTGGCCCCTCTGTTTACCCTGTCATATGTCTCATCTTTAAGTTATAATGTACAACTGCTTACGGTTGGTTACACACACCACTGGCAGTTCTGTTGTGGAAGAATTTGTTCATTGCATTCCCTCTGCCTAGAATAACACCACTTCCCTCCCCACCATGCTTCTAGGCTTTGCCTCGCCAGCAACTACTAATTCTTAGAGACTCAGCCCAGAGGCTGTGTGGAAAACCAGCTCTGTGCCTCTGCTCTGTGTCCCTCGAACCCTGACCCTTTCCTCTGCCATGGCATTTTGCCCCATCACAGGCAACATGTAACATGATGGCAGATTCTTTTTTTCAGTTATATACAAATAGCCACGAAAGTCTGGGGCATATAGTGATGTGTAATTTACTGTGGTTTGATTTTAAAGAATTACTCTGCATTTCATCAAATATAAGAAAATATTGATCAGGAGATCTTACCGTTTATATTCCATGAAGAAAGAAAAGTGACAAGGTAGTGACTGTAACAGGAATGTTGGAATGTGAACAGATTTGTACCTTAGATTCCACGGCATGTGGTGCCATGAAGCTGGTGTTTAGGAATGAGTGATTTTACCGTGGGATGTGTCTAATGTACCACTTTGTACCCACATCATTGCAAGACTCTGTTCTGTTCTGAAAAGTGTGTTTATTTTCTTTTCTTTTGAGACATTTAGGGAGTGGTGGGCATCTCAGTCTGCCCCCCAGGCTAGAGTACAGTGGTATGATCTCAGCTCACTGCAACTTCCTCCTCCTCGGATCAAGCGATCCTCCCACCTCAGCCTCCTGAATAGCAGGGCCACAGATGCGCACCACCATGCCCAGCTAATTTTTTATATTTTTGGTAGAGATAGGGGCTCAACATGTTGCTAGAGCTCAAACTTCTGAGCTCTAGCAATCCCCTTCCCTTGGCCTCTCAAAGTGCCAGGATTCCTTCCTGTCGTGAGCCACTGCGCCTGGTCTGAAAAAGTGTGTTTCTTATGGGGAAAAAAATGGCCCTCCGCTTCCCAAAGAACTGAAAAGCTCTAAGGTAATGACAATTTTTATATAGAAAATAGAAATTATGAATAAATAAGAGGAAAATGATAAATTTGGCATTGGTTCAGATATGCAATTCAAGAGACTCCACCATATGCTCAGTACAGACACAAGAAAAAGGGATTCTGGACTCAGTTTCAGCTGGGACTCCGAGCAACAGAAGAGCTATGCACTGAATGGAAGAGAAAATTCTACCACTAAAATTGTAAAGGTAATTAATTTGAGACATGAGTCTTTGCATAGGTAACCGGATGTGCTTAGGAAACATGATTCAAGAGGAAGCCAGTTCCATATTAAAAAGAAATAGTTGATCTAATAAACTGACAAGAAGGTACACATCTCTGCTTCTCTGAAGAAAAGTTAACTACATTTGAGTTTTACCCAGTTACTGCCTGATGTGTTTTAGTGTATGAAAGAAAAGATATTGAAAACTAGTCAAATTTTGTGGGTTGAGAATACCAATATAGTGGAATGACTACTGATCTTACCTTTACTCTGAACAAGGATTGGCTCAAGAACTTTAGATTCTTTGCATAATTCAAAAGTGATCAGGAGTTCCATCAGCTAACTTCACTGCCTTGAGGAAGTGCATGGAAAAAGAGTTCTAGGTCAGAACAAGCGTTCATTGCAGCTGAAGCCAGCTTATGTGGAATGAAAGTACCTTCTTAGATTATATTTCTAAGAAGAAGAATCTAGTGTCTGGGTTCAAGGCAGCTAGGGAGAAACTGACTCCTCTCTACTCTGTAGCAGTGACTCAAACTCTGTACTTAGAATCTGGCTTGTTTTAACATTCTATGTACCTTTGAGTGTTAGGAAAATACTTTATGCATAGCTTATTCACGGCCAGGCTGTCCAGTTTTTCAAAATGGGTTGTTTTGGTTTTTTCTTTTGTCTTTTCTTTTTTGGGACAGGATCTCACTCTGTCACCCAGGCTGGAATGCAGTAGCTCCATCATGGCTCACTGCAGCCTTGACCTCCTGGGCTTAATTGATCCTCCCATGTCAGCCTCCTGAGTACCTGGGATTACAGGCATGTGCCACCACACCTAGCTAATTTCTTCTTATTATTATTTTTTTGTAGAGACATGGTTTTGTCATGTTCACCCAGGCTGGTCTCAAACTCCTGGGCTCAAGTGATCCACTTGCCTTAGCCTCCCAAAGTGCTGGGATTACAGGCATGAGACATCACACCCAGCCTAAAATGTTTTGTTTGTTTGTTTTATACTTTAGATTCTGGGGTACATGTGCAGAACATGCAGGTTTGTTACATAATTACACATGTGCCACAGTGGTTTGCTCCATCTATCACCCTGTCATCTACATTAGGTATTTCTCCTAATGCCATCCCTCCCCCAGCCCCCCACCCATTGACAGGCCCCGGTGTGCGATGTTCTCCTCCCTGTGTCCATGTGTTCTCATTGTTCACCTCCCACTTATGAGGGAGAACATGCAGTGCTTGGTTTTCTGTTCTTGTGTCAGTTTGCTGAGAATGATGGTTTCCCGATTCATCCATGTCCCTGCAAAGGACATAAACTCATCGTTTTTTATGGCTGCATAGTATTCCATGGTGTGTATGTGCCACATTTTCCTTGTCCAGTCTATCATCAATAGGCATTTGGGTTGGCTCCAAGTCTTTGCTGTTGTGACCAGTGCCACAGCAAACATACATGTGCATGTGTTTTTATAGTAGAACGATTTATAATCCTTTAATTTATATACCCAGTAATGGGATTGCTGGGTCAAATGGTATTTCTGGTTCTAGAACCTTGAGGAATCGCCACACTGTCTTTCACAATGGTTGAACTAATTTACACTCCCCCCAACAGTGTAAAAGTGCTCCTATTTCTCCACATCCTCTCCAGCATCTGTTGTCTCCTGACTTTTTAATGATCACCATTCTAACTAGCATGAGATGGTATCTCTGTGTGGTTTTGATTTGCATTTCTCTAATGACTAGTGATGACTAGCTTTTTTTAGTATGTTTGTTGGCTGCATAAATGTCTTTTTTTGAGAAGTGTCTGTTCATATCCTTCACCCACTTTTTGATGGGGTTGTTTGTTTTTTTCTTGTAAATTTGTTTAAGTTCTTTGTAGATTCTGGATATTAGCCCTCTAAAGTGGTTTTTAAATGGCTCTAGCAAGTAATGACAAGTTGGATGATTGTTGCAGTCTTTTGCCCATCTACATAGAGGAATAAAATTGAGGACTCAGCACAGCAAGCATATATAAAGAGGAAAAATGAGCATAGTTATTGCATAGAATCCCAACATAAAACCTGGACAAAGCGTCCTTCCCCCCTGTTCTCTCAATTCTTCCCACAGAGCAAGGTGGTTTCTCAGTTCAATGGATGTGGCTGAGAACAGTAGTTTTAATGCCTGGTGTTGGACCATAAGGTGAATATATTGCAACCACATCAAGGTACAGCCTGGGAAAATCTAAAGGGTTTAGCATCACCTAAGAAAAGGGTGCTGACCTCAACAGCAGTTCTACATCTGAGCAGGAAGTTGCCTTTCCTTCCTTTTTATTTCTGCCTTAGACACAGAGCCGCCTTCTCACCAACTCATTCCCACACTACTAGGGTTGTTATATCAAAATTAGAAACTTGCTTTTTATTGATCTATTAACCCTTGGGCCTCTGCTTCTTTGAGCAGATCTTAATTATTGGTGCCACTGCTTTGTCTTATTTGAGGAAACAGTTTAATTGTAAAACATACACATTCATGTGATCAAGTTGTGCTGACTGTGACAATATCATGGTACTCACAGTCCCTAAGCGTCTTCATACTTGCCCTTCTTTGCTTATCTCCCAAGGTAAGATGACCACAAGAAGATCTTTAGGATGTCTTTTCAGTGTCATTAAAAAGCTGCAGATGTGACACCATTCACTTTGGGCTTGCTTCATAAGTGCCTTGTGGCAGAAGTGGAGAAATAGCTTCTTTTGCAGAATCATGAAGTTTTAGCTAATCATGGACTGTATTCCATTTCACAGAGAAAATATTTTTACAGCAGAACTTACAAATTTGGGGATTCATTAAGGAGACATTATTATATGTCCATCGCCAATGTCAAGGCTCTCCTGATTCTGGAAATTATGTATCTGTCTTTACTGCTAAACTAGCACTGTTCAATATGGTATCTACTAACCCCATTTGGCTCTTGAGTACTTAATATGGCTAGTGTGAATTGAGATTTGCTGAAAAGTATAAGATACTATATTTTAGACTTGGTACAAAAATATTAATGTAAAATATATCAGTCATTTTTATACTGATTATATATTGAAATAGTAGTTTAGATATATTGGGTTACATAAAATATATAAACATTAATTTCACTGTTTTTAAATTTTTTAACATGGCTATTAGAACCTTTAAACTTACATATGTAGCTCACAGTATATTTCTATTAGACAGACCTGATCTGTACTTGAGGCCAGGAAGAGTGACAGGCACATATTCATTAAATGCTCAGTTCATGTCTGATAAACTAAACTGTTGAACTGAAATGAATGGATGACGATTGTAATGATTTTGATGCTGTGGATTTGGAAAGTAATAGAGCAAAACGAAATAGATTTGTGTCAAGAAATATTAAGATATGTATTAATTGTCTCTGGTGTATAGAGTTAGAACATATATAAAAAGAGATGTTAGTTAGCACTGGCTCCAGCTGCCTTCTAATGAGACATTCAGAAGTACCCTGTAGACCTGACCTTATTTTGGCCACTTATGATTCTTTTACTCCCATGCCTATAATCCAGTAGTTTGTTCAAGAAAGACTCATTTCCAGAAAGAATTTTCCTGGTGTGCCATTTAGCTGTGGTTCTCAGACTTTAATGTGCTTAAGAATCACTTGCAAAGCCTGTTATAAAACTAGATTCCCAGAATCATTTCCAGAGATTCTAGTTCACTAGGAAAGGTATGGGGTCTAGGATTCTGTATATTAGTACCCCCAGAAGATTTCAATGCAAATGGCTTGTAAACAATACCTTGAGGAACACTACCATATGGTATCATCATCTGGGAATAGCCTGGAAATCTAGGTAGAAGGAGCAATTTGCTCAGCAATTTGTGTTATCTGTAACTATAAATAACACATATTATAAGAACTTACACTATGAAGGATTTAAATTAATAGGTATTTTAATAAGCAAAAATTTAAAAGTCATAGTAAAGGAAATAATCAACAGAGTAAAAAGCTAATCTACAGAATAGGAGGAAATATTTGCAAACCGTATATTGGATAAGGGATCAATATCTGTACTATGTAGAGAGCTCCTTCAAGTCAATAACAACAAAATGACCCAATTTTAAAATGGGCTAAAACACCGTATGTTCTCACTCATAGGTGGGTGTTGAACGACAAGTTGTGAACTCGGAGAGGAGCATCACACACTGGGGGCAGTTGGGCGGGTAGGGGAGAGACAGTGGGGGGTGGGTGGGTGGGGAGGGATAACATGGGGAGAAATGCCAGATATATTATGCACCTAAAGTAAATTAAATTTAAAAAAAAAAGAAATAAAAATGATGAAACATTCCATTCCCATGGCTCATCTCAAACTGTCTCCCTTCATGCACATGTATCCCATATTTAACCAATTACTATTCTATAAAAAAAAATAAATAAAATTAAAATAGGCTAAAGACCTGCATAGACATTTCTCCAAAGAAAATATACAAATGGCCAAAAAATATGCCAAGATGCACAGTATCACTAATCATCAGAGAATTGGAAACCAAAACCATGAGATATCACCTCACAATGCTTAGGATGGCTATTATTTTAAAAAATGGAAATAAGCATTGACAAGGATGTAGGGAAAGTGGAACCCTTGCGTACTGTCAGTGGGCTTGAAATGGTGCAGCTGCTGTGGAAAACAATATGGAGGTTCCTCAAAAAATTAAGTATAGAACCACCATATAATCCTGCAGTCCAAATTCTGTGTATTTATGCAAAACAATTGAAAACAGGATCTCAGAGAGATACATGAAGTCCTCATATAATGTCATCGATAAGTTCTTTGAAATGATAACTTTAGGCAAAATGACATAAACTGTTGTTTCTCATTAACGTTATAACGAAACAGTGTTTTTCAGGACTTGGTGTACATCATTTTGCCTAAAGTTGCAGCTTCCAAGAACCTGTCAATGACTTTAAGTGAGAACTTAACTGTGCACTGTGTTGGTTGCAGCATTATTCCAGATAGCCAAGATGTGAAAGCAACCTAAATGCCCATTGACACATGAATGGATAAAGAAAATGGTGTGTATGTACATGTATAAAACATTGCATATATACAATGCAATATTATTCCACCTTAAAAAAGAAGGAAGTGCTGTCATATACTATAACATAGATGAACATTAAATGCATTGTGCTAAGTAAAATAAGACAATCACAAAACACAAATACTGCATGTTTGCATTTTTATGAGGTATCTAAAGTAGTCAAATTCATAGAATGAGAAAGTAGAATAGAGTTTGCTGGGGACTGGGGGAAGGGAAAATGGGGAGTTGTTCAGTGGGTGTAGAATTTCAGTCATGCAAGATGAAAAAGTTCTAGAGATCTGTTGTACAACAGTGTGCATATTGTTAGCACTACTATACTGGACACTTTTAAATTGTTGAAAGAATGAACATTTTTTTTTACTAAAATAGAAAAACTAATTAAAAAGTACCAACTATCCTAATAGTTCATGGTGATATTGAACTCAAGAGAAGAGCATGATAATTCCATTTCCTTTGAACTACCTCTTTTTATGAGAAATTTTGTTGGAAATTTTAAGCTAACTGAAGTAAACGTGTACTTACAGTGAAGCTGTGTGGGTGGTAAGAGGACTGGGAATCGGTAGCCTCCCCACGATGCACTGAGTGGAGGGCAGAGCGTACTCACCCTGAATGTCATTCCCAAACCAGATTGTCCAGATATTTGGATGCCCTCCACAAGGAAGAGAGATGCTCATTACAGTATGTTGTCATTTCAGAGGCAACTGACAACTCTGAAAATTCTCTTCGTCCTTTCTCTTGTCCCCATACCTGAAGCCTGGGATTTCCACACCTTAATTTTGTTCACTTGAAACATTTTTAAATAGCCTAGGAAATCTTTAATCATTTTAGGAGTACTGGTTGCCAGGACCCTTTCTGAGACCAAAGGAGAATGATTGGATTGATTCTGTGAAGCAGTCTGAGCATTCATATGCTGTGAGCATTCACTATGGCAGCCCGAAGTTTTGTATCTGGCCAGCGACCATTGTTTTGGGTAGTGAGCTTTCTGTTCTTTCCAGGGACTGCTAGGCAAGTGGGCTAATTTGGCTGGGCTGGTGGGCTAGCTTCCATGAGTGGAGCAGATGGAGTCAGGGCAGAGACATTAAGTGACTCCAGTATTTACTAATGAGATAAATATACAAGGCTAGGCTGGTAGATACATATTTTCCTACTTTGTACCCTTCTTGGTATCTTATTCAAGCCTATCAACTCTTTTTTGGTTTTTGGTTGAGGTTTTTTAATTTTGTTCTATTTTTGTTTTTGTCTTGGCAATGTGCTGGTTTGTTTCTTTAAAATTGTTGATTATAAACTATTTCAAATCTATAAAGAGGTATACAGATACAGTATACTCACCACCCAGCTTAACAAAGAGAACATTATGTGTGCACTTGAAGCCACTGTATATCTCTCTTGAATCACATCCACACCATCTCCTGCATTTGTGTGCTGTCTGGAACTTAGTGTTCATCATTGCTAAGCAATTCTCTATACCTTTACCAGACAATATTTTATACCTCAACAACACAGAGTACTGTTTTACATATTTTAAAGCTCTATATAAATGGTGTTATATTTTATATAGTCATCTGCAACCTGCTTTTTCATTCAACCTGCCTGTTCACTTTTTAAACTTTACTTGGGATATTTCTTCCAGTCTTACTTAGCTATACTGTTGTCATCACTCGTGTGTAGCATTACTGTGTAATAGTGTTGGACCCTAAAATACAGCTAGAAATGGCTTATATTGAAGCATTTTATGTGTGTCAAATTAATGTGTAACTATAATATAGTGTGTAACTGTTAAACATATTTGTTTTATTTCAGGTTGTAATATAACTTATCTTCTCATGCTTTTTTCCTGCCCCTTCTCCCCAAATCATCAACAGTAGAAAAAGAAGAAGAAAACATGTCAGGACACAAATGGTAAGTAATTTTTCATCTTTATTAAATTGGGAAAGGTTAATGAAAATAGAAAGCATATAGCATATGCTCAATAAATGTTTATTGAATGGAAAAACAAGTGGTACACTAGCAGTAAGTATCATGTTAGCCCTCACCAATGCTGAGCCAAATTCAATATCCCTGTTAAATATGGTGTGAAAACCAAGTAAGAAAAAATATTGTAAATTCTTATCTAATGCTCATTCTCTAAAAGATTCACGTATGTATAACTTTTCTCTTGGGAATCTAATGATCGTTTTTCTTACCACCATTTTGTCTAATGTAATGATTTGATGCATTTTTATTAGTATCTTATTTATAATTTATAACCTTAGAGTTACAAGGGAATTTTATGTTAGGGCAGCTATAAAATAAAGAATGACTCTACAACCACACACTACTCACACTTATTATTTTATAGTCATGACTTCAACCATCCTGGACATTCAGGAGCCAATCATTGTCAAAAGTAAATGATGCTAAATAAAGTAGATATGATAACCATAGGGCAATGTTACCACGGACATTTATGTGCCTCTAACATATCTAAGCAGCATTGTAAACCTCTTATAAGGTCCAGAGCACTTCAAGCAGTGTTTCCAAATTCTTTTGAACCCATGACCCACCAAGCAAGTAGATCTTTGTGAACTTTTATTTTCTTTAACTTGTATCATGAAAAAAATGTGTTACATATTTTTTTAATGCACAGTTAATTACAATCAATACAACTTTTTTNTTTTTTTGAGACAAAATCTCGCTGTGTCACTCAGGCTGGAGTGCAATGGTGTGATCTCGACTCACTGCAACCTCCTCCTCTCAGGTTCAAGCAATTCTCCTGCCTCAGTCTCCCAAGTAGCTGGGATTACAGGTGTGCACTACCATGCCCGGCTAATTTTTGTTTGCTTTTTTGGTAGAAACAGAGTTTCACTATGTTGGCCAGGCTAGTCTCAAACTCCTGACCTCAAGTGATCCACCCACCTTGGCCTCCCAAAGTGCTGAGATTACAGACATGAGCCACTATGCCTGGCCAAAAATACACTTTTTAACCCCTCCCCTCTCTGTAGAGAAGCAACATACCCAAGTCCTCTATGATATCAAATGTCAGACTTCAAAATAATTTTTACATGTCTTAAAATGTAATCGCTTTTTTAAAGTAATTAATAAATGGCTAAAGGACTTAATTTCCCTGAGTAAAAGAGAAAAAAAAAGTCCCTAGAATCTCCAGCTGACAGTTCTCTAAGAGCTGTCAGACATTTTACACTTTTAGTTGTTCCAACTTGCCTCATTATGACAAAGGCTCGCTCCATCTTGGGACACTCCTTGGTTGTCATATCCTGGCAGCAGGCTCAAAGAAGTATTAATAGTTACTCACCTAAGAGAGACTGGACAGCCCCAAGAAGTGGGTCCTTTCCCAAATCCTTTCTCCCACTTACTCCACAGCCTGCTGCTGAAATGGAGGGGCTGCAGAATACATTGAAATGAGCACTGGACTGCGATTTGGAGGTCTGGATTTCACTCTTGTGTGACTTTGGCCAAGATTCTTAACCTTTTGAAATATAAGATTCCTCATTTGTTAAATGATAGTGGGTAAGGGGTGTTCACTAGATTTCTGAAGTCTCTTTTATTTTCCAAACAGGCTTTTTTCCCCCTGTTAATCCATGATCTTTGACAAAAAAGAAAAAAAGAATACAAAGAAGTCCATTCCACGTCCCACTCCTGAGAATCCCATTCCCCTGAAATAATCAGTCTTTGGAGTATATTCTTCCAGCCTTTTAATATGCATATTCTATAGAGAGATTATCTTTTATATAAGTGTTATATGTATTTCATCTTATTTTCCTTTCTGTGAGCTCATAATATGACTTCTAAATAATACAGAAAGATATAAAGTAGACCATGAAAGTCTCCCATAATCCTGCTTCTCTCTCCAAAGATAACCATTTGTAAGGATCAGAAATGCCTTCTGACTTTTTAAGAATAAATGTGCAAATCGAAAATTGTAAATTTAATTAACTTGGAAGGAAAGTATAAATCATCAGGTTTTGAGATACTGGTATTTTGATATAGTCATATAAACCAACTCATGTTTCAGCACAAGCCTGGTACATTTAGGGTAGTGATGAGAAGGGACAGAAGAAGGTACATCTCCACAGAGGAGAGTTGCCTGGGGGGCCAGGGAGCCCTTTGAGGCAGGAACTCTAGGTCGAAGAGGATGTGGATGAAGCAAGGGGAGGGATGGAACTCCATCAGCAAACTTTCTAGCCATATTTGAGGTACTCAAATCACTTTTACACAATTCCATTTCATTTTTTAATTACTTTGATTTCTTTTCTCTTTTTTCTTTTCTTTTCTTTTTTTTTCAGAGACAGGGTCTCACCCTGTTTCCCAGGCTTAAGTGTAGTGGTATGATTATGGCTTCCTGCAGCCTCAAACTCCTGGGTTTGAACAATCCACCCACTTCAGTCTCCTGAGTAGCTTTGTATCATAGGCATATGCCACTACACCTGGCTAAATTTTTGTAGAAATGGGGTCTTACTATGTTGCCCAGGCTGGTCTCAAACTCCTGGCCTCAAGCAATCCTCCAGCCTGGGCCTCCCAAAATGCTAGAATAAAGGCAGGAGCCACTACATCTGGCCAGTTTCTAATTTCTTCACATACTTTTTGATTTGGTCTTCACTATAATCCTCCTGAAAAATGGCTTTCCATCTACATTTTAAGCATTTATATTGAAGAGTTTAAAGTTTTTTGGGTTTTGTTTGTTTTTTCTTTTTGAGACAGAGTCTCGCTCTGTCGCCAGGCTGGAGTGTTGTGATCTCAGTTCACTGCAACCTCTGCCTACTGGATTCAAGTGATTATCCTGCCTCAGCCTCCCGAGTAGCTGGGACTACAGGTGCATACCACCACGCCCGGCTAATTTTTTGTAATTTTAGTAGAGACAGGGTTTCATCGTGCTAGCCAGGATGGACTCAATCTCCTGACCATTTAATGATCCATCAGCTTCAGCCTCCCAAAGTGCTGGGATTACAGGCATAAGCCACTGTGCCCGGCTAAAGATTTTACTATCAGAAGCCTGCAACCAATTTTAAATTCATTTTATTTTTATTGTATTGTGGTAAGAACAGTTACCATGAAGTCAATCCTCTTAAATTTTAGGTGCATAATACAATATTGTTAATAATAGGCACCATGGGGCTGGGTGTGGTGGCTCACGCCTGTAATCCCAGCACTTTGGTATGCTGAAGTAGGAGGATCATCTGAGGTCGGAAGTTCGAGACCAGCCTGGCCAACATGGTGAAACCCCATCTCTACTAAAAAAAATACAAAAATTAGCTGGGTATGGTGGCACATGCCTGTAATCCCAACTACTCAGGAGGCTGAGGCAGGAGAATTGCTTGAACCTGGGAGGTGGAGGTTGCAGTGAGCCAAGATCATGCCATTGCACGCCAGCCTGGGCAACAAGAATGAAACTCCATCTCAAAAAAAAACAACAGTAGGCACCATGTCACACAGGAGATCTCTAGAGCTTATTCATCTTGCATAACTGAAGCTTTGTGCCCCTTGGACAGCAGTTTCTCATTTCCTTCTACCTCACAGCCACTGGTAACCGCCATTCTACTCTCTGACTCTGAGTCTATTTTCGAATCCTGCATAATAGATCTCAAGCATGCTGTTCTTCAGCCTCTTATCTCTGCTTTTCTGCCATCACCTCGGTGCTGGTTGTAGTATTAGAGTGGAGGGAGTGTGTTGGTGTCTAGCTTTATCTGTGATTCGCTGAGGTGACTTGGGCCAGTCACCCTGTCTGACCTGACCTCACCTTCTCCACCTCTAAAAGGGGTGTGCCTAATCTGTTGATATCTACATTCTTTTCAAGGGTTAGCTTCTTTATTTCCTGCAAAAGATTCTAAATTTCTCCACTCTGACTTTTAAGGTTTTGGAGTCAGAAAGAGTTAATTAACTTTCTTAGTGTAATACCCATAGAAGAAATTGCTCCTATGTTTATCAAGGTTGTAAATGTAAATATGTCACAGAAAGTCATGTTGAAATAAATCATTTCACACTAAAATATCTTAACCTTTATGAAAGTTGTGAATAAAACAGCTCTTGAAATTTTTTTAGCAGTTATCCCTGGGACTTACAGGATCGATATCCTCAAGATAAATCAGTTGTAAATAAGATGCAACAGAAGTATTGGGAAACAAAGCAGGCCTTTATTAAAGCCACAGGGAAGAAGGAAGATGAACATGTTGTTGCCTCTGATGCAGACCTGGATGCCAAGCTAGAGGTGAGCTTTTTATTGCTGTCAGCCCCAACACGGCCGCCTTGCTAGGATCACGGTCCTAGAGTGTACTCACTGAGACAGAGCTAGGTGTGCTTTATGTTTGAAAATGAGGGGCCAGGCACTGTG
>NW_016107352.1:5837908-5844302 GCF_001604975.1 Cebus imitator | reverse complement strand
AAAAAAAAAAAAAAAAGAAAAGAAAAGAAAAGAGATAATGAGGAAAACCTAGGATTAGGTAAACTCAGTCCCAGCATATTTATTAAAAACTATAAAATCTCACGTAACCACCATGCCTCAGTTACTTTGTATTTCAAGAACATAGTTGGAATGCATTGCCTGCAGTAAATTCTCAATAAATGTTTTTTTGAAAATTAACACAATCAAAGAGCTTCTGATAGTCATATCTGAGAAGTCAGATTTAGAACACTAGAATCTGGCAAATGTTAAAGTTTTTAAAAAAAGAACTTAAGTAAAATGTCATGGAAAGTGGAGTCTAATAAGTTTTGTATTGGACCCTGGAAAATTCTAGAATGAATTAACTAAGGAGCTATTTAGTTAGACTAGTTAACAATATAGTAAGCTGGATTTAGATATGGTTGATCTGGTATGTTAATATAAGAAGGCCGCCTAACTCCCTGTCTTGCTGGACATTTCTGCCAATGGTTTAGATTAAAATTTTGAAAGCATGCCCATCACTTCTGTAAATAGCAGGGCACTGAGAGGAATAATATCTTAGATGGTCTGATAAGGATTCAGAATGAACTCAAATTTTAATATGTACACTAAGGTGAATGAACTGAACATTTAATGGGACTACAAAAACCCAAGATTTCGAAAAGCTTTCCAAGAGGGGTCAGGATGGTAGAAACCATAATTATTCTACATCAGAGAGGGTTAAAGGGAAATGTTAGTTGTCAATTACTTGGGAAGCTCTGTCATGTGAAAAGAGATAAGATTCGTTCTAAGCACATGAGGGTAGACCAGACCCAGGAAGAACTTTGTAATGTTAAGGCTGTCCCATGAGAACTGGGCTGCCTTTGAGGTTAGGACTCTCCTGTGAGATGGATCTGGGCTACTGTTCTACCTACTGTCTGCTGTAACTTTAGGAGAACTATACCCAGTTTCTCATATCCTCATTTTCTTAATGCATGGAATAGAGATATTAATACCTACTTATTACAGCTATTATCAAGATTAAATTAGATAACAGAGTGATGGCTAATGTTTGTTAGTGTTTATAAACATTATACTATACATGTTTATAAACATAACTAAGGTTTATTTATAATGTTTAATGTTTATGAGTGTTTTATGTCCCAGGAACCATTCAGAGTGCTTTCCATATGGTATCTCTAGTACATAGCAAAGCTCCTGACCCACTTGCCCTACCTCCTCATCCTGCATTTCCTCTCTCCCACATGCTTACACTTCCCTCACCCCTGTCCAGCCGTGGTGGCCTTGTCTCAGTTCTCAGTCCACAACCAGCCAAGTTCACACCTGTCTGAGCCTTCGCTGGCTTCCACCTGGACACCATTTCCCCACATCTTCCCTTCTCATAGCTCAGGTTTCTCCCTAAAGGTCATGCTGTTTCAGGTCACTGCCTGTCCACCCCTGCTCCCCACCCACCCCACCCCTGCTCACTGTCTAACACATGACCTTGTTTTATTTTATTCATAGTACTCATCTCATTGAATTATCTCAGGTGTTCATCTGTTTGCCCACCTTGCCGCCACTGTGAAATCAAATTCCATGTTAGCTTAGTCACCACATATCCCCAGCCACACACAGAATACACATTCAATAAATACTAAAGGGTATGCGTTAGTGCAATTAATGTCTGTTCTCAGCCCTTTCCTTCTGCAATTGAAAATTTTCGAAGCTGGGCTTGACAAGGATGTTTTAATGGAGATTTCTCCAATGGTGAAAGTGGAACCAGAAAGCACCTGTTTTAATTTTTATATTCTAAGTACAGTGTAAATTATTATGTTACATATGCTTTTTATAGCTCATAGTTTTTTTTTAAGAACCTAGTAAATGCATGCATTATTCAAAAGATAATTTAATGTGTTAATTACAAATATACTAAACATTATATGTAGGCTCTTGCAGTAGTATTTTGGCTGAACCAAGTGTTCTCGTACTTTTTTTTTGTTTTGAGACAAAGTCTTGCTGTGTCGCCCAGGCTGGAGTGCAGTGGCATGATCTCGGCTCACTGCAACCTCCACCTCCCAGGTTCGAGCGATTCTTCTGCCTCGGCCTTTTAAGTAGCTGGAATTATAGGCACATGCCACCGGGCCTGCCTGACTTTTGTATTTTTAGTAGAGATGGAGTTTCACCATGTTGATCAGGCTGGTCTCAAACTCCTGACTTCGTGATCCACCTGCCTTGGCCTCCCAAAGTTCTGGGATTACAGGCATGAGCCACCACGCCCAGCTGAACCAAGTATACTTTAATCAAAATAGCTGCTGTCCTAGGTTTGTAGCATCCAGAGTACTTAGCTGTGACGAATAATTTAGTACATGATAGAGATTTCTGTTGCAGAAATGTTAATACTAATGTTGATGTTTGTAGCAAGGATGGATTCCATTCATGAAACATATGAAAATGATGTGCAAACCTCTTTGATGTGTTCATACCTTGAGTTGTCCATAGAAGGCTAACTTATAAACCAAGAAGTTTTATTCTTTGGGCACAGAAAACTTGTGCGCCAAGCTATAATAATGGTCAGATTCTATTGTAATCTGTTGGAAAGTTTATATAGAAATGTTGCTCTGAGTTCTAATATTTGTCCATGTTGCTTGCTAAGGAAGTCCCTTTTCAAAAGCAGCTCTTCAGTACAATAACAGAAAAAAGTAATCTCTGCTGACAGAAGTCTTCCTGCCAGAGTCACCCTGCCATTGCAGAGTGGACTGACTAGATGATGGAAATGTTTTGTACCTTGCCTTGGGCATGATTACGTTAATATATATGATTGTCATAACTCACAAAACTGAACACTCCAGAGCTGTCCATTTTATTGCATTTAATTTACACCTCAATTATTAAAAAGTGAACAGTAACAACTCCTAAAAATACTTTTGAACATCTTTGCCCCTTTATTCAGGAAATACTGTGTGTTAGTGGGTTTTGGTGCAGAATACTTCTGTAAAACAAAAGGGGCAGATTCAAACTGCTGATTTTCTATTTTGTTTTATGGTTCTGAAGGGCTTTATTTCTTTTCTTTTTTTATACTTTATGGCACTTTAGGTTCTTGGGTACAGCTATGGAACATACAGGATTGTTGCATAGGTACATACATGGCAATGTGGTTTGCTGCCTCTGTCCCCATCATATATATCTGGCATTTCTCCCCATGTTGTCCCTCCCCAAATCCCCACCCCCAACTATCCCTCTGCTAGTAGTCCCCCCACCAACAGACCCCAGTGTGTGATGCTCCTCTCCCTGTGTCCATGTGTTCTTGTTGTTCAACACCTGCCTATGAGTGAGAACATACAATGTTTGATTTTCTGTTCCTGTGTCAGTTTGCTGAGAATGATGGTTTCCAGCCATGTCCCTACAAAGGACATGAACTCATTGTTTTTTATGGCTGCATAGTATTCCATGGTGTATATTTGCCACATTTTCCTTGTCCAGGCTATCATCGATGGGCATTTGGGTTGGTTCCAGGTCTTTGCTATTGTAAACAGTGCCGCAATGAACATACATGTTCATGTCTTTAAAATAGAATAATTTATAATCCTTTGGATATATACTGAGTAAATTGCTGGGTCAAATGGAATTTCTATTTCTAGGTCCTTGAGGAATCACCACACTCTCTTCCAAATGGTTGAACTAATTTACACTCCCACCAACAGTGTAAAAGTGTTCCTATTTCTCCATATCCTCTCCAGCATCTGTTGTCTCCAGACTTTTTAATGATTGACATTCTAACTGGTGTGAAGTAGTATCTCAGTGTGGTTTTGATTTGCATTTCTCTAGTGACAAGTGATGATGAGCATTTTTTCGTATGTTTGTTGGCCTCATATATGTCTTCTTTAGAAAAGTGTCTGTTCATATCCCTTGCCCACTTTTGGGTGGGTTTGTTTGTTTGTTTCTTATAAATCTGTTTTAGTTCTTTGTAGATTTTGGATGTAAGTCCTTTGTCAAATGGGTAGGTTGTAAAAATTTTTGCCCATTCTTTTGGGTGGTTGCCAGTTCACTCTAATAATTGTTTCTTTTGCTGTGCAGAAGCTCTGGACTTTAATTAGATCCCATTTGTCCATTTTGGCTTTTGTTGCCAATGCTTTTGGTGTTTTAGTCATGAAGTCCCTGCCTATGCTTATGTCCTGGATGGTTTTACCTAGGTTTTCTTCTAGGGGTTTTATGGTGTTAGGTGTTATGTTTAAGTCTTTAATCCATCTGGAGTTAATTTTGGTGTAAGGTGTCAGGAAGGGGTCCAGTTTCTGCTTTCTGCACATGGTAGCCAGTTTTCCCAACACCATTTATTAAACAGGGAATCCTTTCCCCATTGCTTGGTTTTATCAGGCTTGTCAAAGATCAGATGGTTGTAGATGTGCGGCGTTGCCTCTGAGGCCTCTGTTCTGTTCCATTGGTCTGTATCTCTGTTTTGGTACCAGTGCCATGCTGTTTTGATTACTGTAGCCTTGTAGTATAGTTTGAAGTCAGGTAGTGTGATGCCTCCATCTTTGTTCTTTTTGCTTGGAATTGACTTAACTATGCGGGCTCTCTTTTGGTTTCATATGAAGTTTAAGGTGGTTTTTTCCAGTTCTGTGAAGAAGGTCGTCAGTAGCTTGATGGGGATAGTGTTGAATCTATAAATTACTTTGGGCAGTATGGCCATTTTCACGATATTGATTCTTCTTAATCATAAGCATGGAATGTTTTTCCATCTGTTTATGTCCTCTTATTTCCTTGAGCAGTGGTTTGTAGTTCTCCTTGAAGAGGTCCTTTACATCCTTTGCTAATTGTATTCCTAGGTATTTTGCTCTCTTTGTAGCTGTTGTGAACGGCAGTTCACTCTTGATTTGTCTCTCTTTAAGTCTGTTATTGGTTTATATGAATGCTTGTGATTTCTGCACATTGATTTTGTATCCTGAGACTTTGCTGAAGTTGCTTATCAGTTTCAGGAGATTTTGGGCTGAGACAATAGGGTCTTCTAAAATATGCAATCATGTCATCTGCAAATAGAGACAATTTGACTTCCTCCTTTCCTAATTGAATACCCTTTATTTCTTTTTCTTGCCTGATTGCTCTGGATAGAACTTCCAATACTATATTGAATAGGAGTAGTGAGAGAGAGCATCCTTGTCTAGTGCCAGATTTCAAAGGGAATGCTTCCAGTTTTTGCCCATTCACTATGATATTGGCTGTTGGTTTGTCCTAAATAGCTTTTATTATTTTGAGATACGTTCCATCAATACCTAGTTTATTGAGAGTTTTTTAGCATAAAAGGCAGTTGAATTTTGTCAAAGGCCTTCTCTGCATCTATTGAGATAATTGTGTGGTTTTTGCCTTTGGTTCTGTTTATGTGCTGAATTACATTTATATATTTGCATATGTTGAACCAGCCTTGCATCCCCAGGATGAAGCCTGCTTGATCGTGATGGATAAGCTTTTTGATGTGCTGTTGCAGTTGATTTGATGTGCTGTTGCAGTTGGTTTGCCAATATTTTATTGAAGATTTTTGCATCTATGTTCATCATGGATATTGACCTGGAGTTTTCTATTCTTGTTGAGTCTCTGCCAGGTTTTGGTATCAGGATGATGTTGGTCTCAGAAAATGATTTTGGAAGGATACCCTCTTTTTGGATTTTTTGGAATAGCTTCAGAATGAGTGCTACTAGATCTTCAGTGTATGTCTGGTAGAATTTAGCAGTGAGCCCATCTGGACTTGGGCTTTTTTTTTGGTTGGTAGGCTATTAATTGCTGCCTCAACTTCAGCCCTTGTTATTGGCCTATTCAGGGTTTTGACCTCTTCCTAGCTTAGGCTTGGGAGGATACAAGTGTCCAGGAATTTATCCATTTCTTTCAGGTTTACTGGTTTATGTGCATAGAATTGTTTGTAGTAATCTCTGATTGTAGTTTGTATTTCTGTGGAATCTGTGGTGATATCTCCTTTATCATTTCTTATTGCATTTATTTGATTCTTCTCTCTTTTCTTTTTTATTAATCCAGCTAGTGGTCTATTTTGTTGATCTTTTCAAAAAATCAGCCCCTGGATTTATGTATTTTTGAAGAATTTTTTGTGTCTCTATTTCCTTCACTTCTGCTCTGATCTTAGTTATTTCTTGTCTTCTGCTAGGTTTTGAGTTTTTTCGATCTTGCTTCTCTAGCTCTTTCAATTCTGACAATATGGTGTCAATTTTAGATCTTCCCTTGCTTCTCATGTGGGCATTCATTGCTATAAATCTTCCTCTAGACACTGCTTTAAATGTATCCCAGAGATTCTGGTACATTGTGTCTTTGTTCTCGTTGTTTTTGAAGAACATCTTTATTTCTGCCTTCATTTCATTGTTTATCCAGTCAACATTCAAGAGCCAGTTGTTCAGTTTCCATGAAGCTGTGTGGTTCT
>NW_016107352.1:5690652-5836426 GCF_001604975.1 Cebus imitator | reverse complement strand
TCCTTTCTTCTGCTTGGTTGATTCGGCTATTAAAACTTGTATATGCTTCGCGAAGTTCTCGTGTTGTGTTTTTCAGCTCCATCAGGTCATTTATATTCTTCTCTATGCTGTTTATTCTCATTAGCATTTCATCAAACCCTTTTTCAAGGCTCTTAGTTTCTTTGCATTGGGTTAGAACATGTTCTTTTAGCTCAGAGAATTTTGTTATTACCCACTTTCTGAAGCCTGTTTCTGTCAATTCATGAGACTCATTCTCCATCCAGCCTTGTTCCCTTGCTCTTGAGGAGTTGTGATCCCTTGTAGGAGGAGAGGCCTTCTGGTTTGGGGTGTTTTCATCCTTTTTGTGCTGGTTTCTTCCCATCTTTGTGGATTTATCTACCTGCGATCTTTGTAGTTGGTGACTTTCGGATGGGGGTCTCTGAGTGGATGTCCTTTTGGTTGCTGATGAAATTATTTCTTTCTGTTTCTTAGTTTTCCTTCTAACAGTCAGGCCCCTCTGCTGTAGGACTGCTGGAGGTCCACTCCAGACCCTGCTTGCCTGGGGATCACCTGCAGTGGCTGCAGAACAGTAGGGGTTGCTGCCAGTTTCCTCTGTTATCTTTGTCCCAGAAGGATACTCATCAGATGTCAGCCTGAGCTCTCTTTATGAGGTGTCTCTTTGGATATATGGGGATTGGGGAGCTGCTTGAGGAAACAGTCTGTCCCTTATAGGAGCTCAAGTGCTGAGCTGTGAGCTCTGTTGTTCCGTTCGGAGCTGTTGGGCAGGTACGTTTAAGTCTGCTGCAGCAGAACTCATAACCACCTTTGTTTTTCCCAGGTGCTCTGTCCTGGGAAGGTGAGGCTTTATTTATAAGTTCTTGACGTGCTGCTGCCTTTTTTTAGAGATGCCCTGCCCAGCAAGGAGGTAGCCTAGTCACGGTCTGCTAGCAGAGGCATTGCTAAGCTGCTGTGGACTTTTCCCAGCTGTTGTGTGAACTTCCTTGCCGTTTTGTTTATAGGGGTATTGTTAGAACTGCCTCAGTAATGGTGGTATGCCTCAGTAATGGCGGACTACTGAGGCAGTGGTGGACTGCCTCAGTAATGGCGGATGCCCTTCCCACCACAGAGCTGGATCATCCTGGGTCCAGCTGTGCTTGCTGTGAAACTCTCAATCCAGAGCGTTTCAGATTGCTGGTCTTTGTGGGGGTGGGACCCGTCGAGCCAGATCACCTGACTCCCTGTTTCAGCCCCTTTTTTTTTCAGTTGAATGGGCGGACTCTGTCTCCCAGGCGTTCCAGGCACCAGTTGAAACAGCCATCCAGATTTGTGTGAGTTTTTGTGCAGAGACCCACTGTGCCAGCTGAAACAGCCATGCTGGAGACTCGTGGTGCTTTTCTGCTCAGTAATTTCCTGGTCTGTGGGCAGTAAAAACTCATTTGGACATGCGGTGATCACTTACCCTCTGCATTCTCGCTGGGAACTGCACTCCAGAGCTCTTCCTATTCAGCCCTCTTGGATCCCTCTCCCCCTTTATTTCTTTTCTAAACAGGTGGAGGATGCAGTTTAATGAAATGAGAATTAGCAAGTTTATATTCTTTATAACCAAGTTTTGTGACATTAAGCATTCCTAGAAATAGTTTTAATCTTTTCAATATATATGCATGAATCTGTTTTTATTAATTTGGTCATATTTATAATGAAACAGATCATCTGTGTTCACTCAAATGTAGAAGTGCTTTATGATACCCGTACCTAATTTCTGTACCACCTAGTGAACTAGGAGAGAGAAAGAGGGAAACCCCTTCCCTGCCTTAGTGAGTGGCTCTAGAGAGGCAGGATGTTTGTCTGCCAGATTTTCTCATTGATACTACATCTAGTCTCTAAGTTAGTGGGCAAAGGGTAGAGAAAGTGAGAAGTCTGTTCTTTTTCTCAGACAAAGGCGGGAACCACCATGAGTTAAAATCAAGTTAAATTCTTCTTAGCACAGCCCCATCTGCCTTTCCCCCAGTTTTACCTAGTATGGTCAGAGCATGGCATTATATTTTCTCTCTGTATCTTTTATGCAATTGTTGGGAAAATAAGGAGTGATAGAGACTGTTTGCTCAATATCATTTTATCAGATGTTCTCTAAATAGGCAGGGCATCCAGCTGATTGATTTTGTTTGCTTTATCCAGTTGTTTAAGCATGCAATATATTACATTAGGATCACAAAATAAGTTAACATCATCTTTTAAATATGCTTAATTGACAGATCTTCCATTTAAAAAAAGACAGCAAGTAGTGAAAATAATAAATTAGATTATGAATATTGGGTCTCTGGTTTACCAAGTCCTCTGACTGGGCCCTTCACTTAGGATTTCTGTTTTTTAGCTATTATTTCAGTAGTCTGGAGGAAATAACTGTTCTGCGGATCTTAATTTAGATTACAGAGATGATGAATTCCAACAAATATAATAGAATATCTTTAAAGGCTTTGGTCATAGTTTCTATACAGTATACCACATAACACTAAGCACACTTGGATATGTGATCTTGTTTTTGGCAAATTGAGCACTCTGGTTTTGTTCAATGTAATTATTTTTTATCTCACCACTGTCTGTTTTATTTTGCATTTTGTTTGTATTTTTGTTACAGCTGTTTCACTCAATTCAGAGAACCTGTCTGGACTTATCGAAAGCAATTGTACTCTATCAAAAGAGGATATGTTGTAAGTATGACATCAGTATGAATATTGATCAGATAGACAGTAAGAGATAGCAGGGTATTTTGTCTTAATATATCATTAATATGTTTAAGAAACTAAGAGTGTTTGTCCCTGTCTTTAGGCAGTTGGGAAGAGAATCTCTAATAATTTTACCAATAATATACATAGCTTGTTTATCTTACAAAGCAGGTGTCATATTAGGATAATTCTGTATTGGATCTCCCATGGATATGGCCGTTTATTTTCTCAATTATAAAAGAGTTTTCTCTGCATCTTGGGCTTTTTAATTTCAGTAGTTTTTTTATGTGATTATCTTCACTCTCTTATATACAGTTATGTTCCTTTTAAGATGACAAACTGATACAGAAGGCACATAGAGTTAATTTTTTTGGTGATATTTTGTTGACAGCATTTCTTTATGAATGTTTTTTGCATTGGATATTAGGTTTCTACAGAACAATATTTTTATATAGTCACCTTGTCTTAAAAGCATTAACAACAAAGTTATCTCTGAAATGCTAAATGTCAATTATGTGTTAGTACATGTTTTAAGTCTCCATTTGTAGGTCATTCTAATTATGTGATCTCTATATTTTTGAGACTAGACTATGGGAATTCTTTCTGTTGCTGACTGCTGCCAAACCCCTTTTCAGTAATCACAAATTAATAATTGGCCATTTTTCTACATCAGTAATATTTTATTAAGACAATCATTTTGGTAGGCTGGGTGCAGTGGCTCACATCTGTAATCCCAGCATTTTATAAGGCCGAGGCAGAAGGATCACTTGAAGCCAGGAGTTTGAGACCAGCCTAGGCAACAAAGTGAGACCCCATCTCTAAAAAAAAATAAAAATACCTAAAAATTAGCTGGGCATGGTGGCATGTGCGTGCAGTCCCAGTTACTCGGGAGGCTGAGGCAGGAGGATCACAGTGACCTATAATGAGCCATTGTACTCCAGCCTGGGCGACAGAAGGTTACTGTCTCTTAAAAAAAAAAAGAAGAAAGAAAGAAAAAAAAATCAACTACTTTGGGAAAGTTCAAAATCATTGTACATTGAGGGACAGTATTTTATAAATTATCTATGTCACTCTATCCTAAGTGTTTGAGCTAAGAGTTCTCCAGAGCTCCAATTCCAGGTCTTAATCTATGAGAAAATTAAGACACATGACTGCCATGCCCCCATTTATGATGGAAATCACATCTAGTCAGTCTCAAATGCTGGGTTTTTGCCCCTAAATAGCTCTCAGATTCCCCTCCCTCTCTCTGGCTTCTCTGCCACTACCTCGGTTCAGGCCACCACCATTACACTCTCACTTGATTTACTAAATCAGCCTCCTCACTGATCTTGCCTACCCCCCTGCTTTCTCTCGCCCATTGTCTGCACTGCCATCAATCAAAGTAGACTTTTAAACCCGACAAGATTCTTCCTTGGCTTAAAACTTGTGTTCTGGGAACAATTTTTTTTTTTTTTTTTTTGCCCAATGTGTGAAATTTTTACTTCTATCCCAGCTCCAGAAACACTCAGTTTAATCGTGATGGCCGTCATCATCATTACCATAAGCCGCCCTGCTTTCTTCAGGTTTTCCTCTGCTTTCTGTGAAAGCTTCAATTTGACCCCAAGTCAGTGTGACGTTCGGCGCTTTCTCTTGTGTTCTGGGAACAATTGGTCAGACTCCTTCTAACTATACCCACTGTCCCCCAGTACTCACCGTAAAATGAATCATTTTCTTTCTTATGGTAGAAAACAAAATAGTTTAGAAAATTCTAACTTTAATTTTTTAAGTATGTCACAGGAAGTTGGTGTATCCGCTTTTTATTAAGCAATACATATTTTAACAAAGAAAAAAGATTCTTGCCTATTTCCTGTAAACAGTGATTCTCTAAATAGAAGTTGTACTTTCCACCTATGTTAATGTTTCTAAAAGAATATAGAGAAAAAATTTCCCCCTAAACCACCTCAGATTAGTTAATAGAATTATAATTGAACACCATCAAGGCTCATAATTATCTTGCAGTATAAAGGGTTAGAATAATGTCCCCTTCCTTGAAGCAGTCACCTGGTTGTGCCGGCAGAGCTGGCTGTGGATGGTGGGTAAGCCCTTTTATCTACCCGCTAAGCTCATATGAGCCATGCCATCTCAGTGGAGATGAGAAGGAGGAGTTCTGCCCTGCTTGGACCTGAAAGAGATCCCAACTTTAAGGAAGACCAAAAATAGTGTGGTTAATTTGAGAGTGTTGCCATGTAGCTGTCAAAGAAAAAAAAAAAAAAGAGGAAAATCTCTGAACTAATATGGAGTAACTTTAAGGATATGCTTTTAAGTGAAAGAAGCAAAACATAAAAGGGTATCTATAGTATACTATCCATGCAAGCAGGAAAGTGATATAGAATATAAATGTAAAAAAAAGATAATACATATATATATAGTGTGTGTGTGTATTACCATTATTATGTTATATTACATTTTACCATCTATATCTATATCTATATCTACATCTGTATCTATATTGAGAGAGCGAGCCTGCTCATTGTGCAAAGGAAATTCAGGAAGCATAAACCAGAAATGAAAGAGATTGGATACCAGTGGTGGGTGGGGATAGGGGAAGGGTTGGAAAGGAGGGAATGAGAATGGAGGAGCAAAGGTGAGGAGGGAGCTACACCTTCCTGAGATACCTTCCCGTAGCTTTGATTCCTAAAACCATAGTAAAGTTTCATATACTCAAAAAATACTTAAACCTAGCCAGATGTGGGAAAATCTAAAATGAAATACAAACAGTAACAAATGAACTTAATTGCATTATAAATAAATAACATTGTCACGATGACCAGAGTTTAGAAAAAGAACTAACCTCAGTAGTTTTGGAACATAATTATTATACATGGAAACCGTATTCTCATTGGGAAATTTGTTTCTTAGAGAAGTGTGAGTTAGCAGTGCTGAAACTACATTATGCAAATATTGAAGTTGAACAGATAAGTAAAGATATTGTAGATGATGAGAGCCAGGTTTCTCACTCTCTACATTAGAAATAAGTTGCAGAAAAAGAAAGGGAGAAGCTAAAAGGAACACTATGGTTTTGCACTGGCATCAAAGGTGCCACTATGAAGTCATTGTTTTTAATATCTATACAGATAGCTATACACAGAAACAAATGCAGATGAGCGTGTATGCATGGGTTACTGTACATTCGTATATTTCCTGTTTCTGTGAGCTGACATAACCTAGAAGCACTAACACTCCATAACAGTGAACTCATCTGGCACCCAGATCTTGCTTTCTAAATACCTTTTCCCAATAAAAGAAATGCTCCTTGGAGAAGTGGTTGATTCTAGGATTGGAGCAGGGAAAATTCAAGATGCACCTGTGTTATTTGTAACACTAGAACATAAGGAAGTGCTTGAAAAAGGATGTGTCGAAAGGACCCAGGAGCAAACCTGTGATCAAAGCTGGCACAATTTGAGCAACAAATTAAATAATGGTAATATTAAATTATAACCCATAGAATAAAATTAATTTCTCTTAAGTCTCTATGAAGAGAGAGTGATAAATGGTGGAGAAGAGACAGCTTTTACTTATAAAATAAATTCAGTTAATTAATAGAAAGAATGAGAGAACTACAAAATCACCCATAGATAAACATCACAGTGAGAATTATGACAGGTGAGATTCACTGAAGACTGTTACAATTAGGAAGTGAAAGTTTGAGGAGAAAATGGACATTTGCATCATCTCATATATTCCCCTCCCCAAGATTTTTAATGATTATTAAAGGAAAAAACCATTCTTAACTTTACAGTGGAAAAACCCAGTAGATACCTCCTTCACCAAGTGATTGAGGTTGACATCATCAATGATGAGGTCCACTGATGTCATGTAACCTCTGATGACATGCACTAAGAAAGACACTTCACCACTGTGTATCCTTCCCAAATATCTATAACCCCAGTCTGATTCTGAGAAATCAGACAAACCCAAACTGAGGAACAGTCTACAAAATATCTGACCAGTATTCTTAAAATCTGTCAAAGTCATGAAAGATAAGAAAGACTGAGGAACTGTCACAGATTTAAGGAGACTAAGGAAACTCAGTATTTTGATGCCTGGTGAGACCCTGGATTGGATCCTGTAACAGAGAAAGAATGTTAATGGAAAAACTGGTAAAATTTAAATAAGGGCTGTATGTTAGTTAACAGTATTGTGTCAATGTTAATTTCCTAGTGTTGATTATTGTACCATAATTATGTAAGATGTAAATATAAGGAGATGCTAGGGAAAGGTAAGTACTAAGCGATGTTAAGGAAAGGTATACAGGAACTTTATATACTGTTCATAATTTTTCTGTAAGTCTGTCATTATTTCAAAATAAAAGGTTTAATAAATGTAAATTGGATCACATCACTCCCCTACTTTTAAAAGACTCCAATAGCACATAAAATGGAATCCGACTCCCATTCTTATACACAGGACATGATCTGGCCCCAGTTCACCTTTTCAGCCACCTTTTCCTTTGTCCACCAAACTCCCAATGCCTTTTGCACCGGATGTTTCCACTGCCTGGAAGGACCCTGCTCTCATAGTCCCAAGACTATTATCCTTCAGAGCTCGGCCTAATAGTCACCTGCTCAGAGATGCCTTCCCTGGTTTCCTTGTCTAAGGCAGCTACTGACCACTCACTCTTATTCCCCATCTCTCATTGCTCTAGCTGGTATTTCTCTTTTTTGCGTTTTGTGATTATGTATGTTTTATTTTCTATCTCCGCTGCTTGAATATAAGCTCTGTAAGTGTGGGGAACTCCTGTATCCTCTTCATCACTGTATTCTAGTGGCAAGAATGGTGCCTCCTATGTATTGGATCATCCATAAATCTGTGCTGAGTGAGTTAATGCTGTCAGGCTAATTGATTTCATAGTTCCACAGTTGCCTTGTTTTTAAGGGCACATCTGAAAATTTAATCAGCAATTAAATATAAAAATGTTTTTTGTCTCTGAATTCTCAAGCCCCAGATAGTTGAAACCTTATTAATAGAACATTTTGAGTTATCTTTTTTTATTTTTACTTTCTTCTTGTAATGGAGGCAGGGATCTTGCTGTGTTCCCCAGTCTGGTGTTGAACTCCTGGTCTCAAGTGGTCCTCCTACCTCTACCTCCCAAAAGTGCTGGGACTGCAGGTGTGAACCACCACACCCAGCCCTTTTGAGTTATCTGATACTTACATTATGCCTGAATTTTAAACTTCTATAAGTTAATTTCAGTATTTGAATTTTTAAAATTAAAGAATGATCATCCCTTCTTAGAAAATCTAACCTTGAGCCTGATGGAGCTCACCTTCTTTCCACTGTCCTCTGAGTAAGTACTGCCTATTAATCAGAGTCAGCACCTAAAATGAAACCTGTTTGCTGCCCCAAGTTAATCCTCAATGCCTAAAATAACCCCAAATTATTTTTAAATCCTTTAGCCTACTTAGGTTTATTTAGGAAAGAGTACATTTCGCCAACCATGTAATCATTCAGGTACACGAATTGGTTACTTCCTAGCCTTAAGCTAAATGCATTCATTTGTATGTGACTAGAGACTTAAGGTAAAAAGGGTGACAGTAGCCTCATGCTATTAAGAACATAAATGAGAAATTGCTCTCCATAGGGAAAGGTTCACTGTGGAATTGAGTGAGGTGTATATTAGTCAGTGGGGAGGAGAAGGAATGGAAAGTATTTTAAAAAAGAAAAAAATCATTCTTATAATTATAGGAATTTTAAAAAGCTACATAGAACCATGGCATAAGTATTAAATGGCAATAAGCATTTAAACTGAAATAAAGTGTATGAGGATAACAAGACAAAATTATAGTTAATTCAATTGACAAGCATTTAATTAGCACCATGAATATAAGACTTTATGCTCAGCCTGGGGATTACAAAGTTTGGGTGAGATCCCTGTCTTGGAAAGCTTAGAGACTCCTGAGAAAGAGAGAGACACACCAGTCACTCACGGTGAGTGCTAAGTTAGGTGCCCAGAGGGCGCTGCTGTCCAGAGAAATAGGGATCAATTACTTCACAGAGAAAGGAAGCTGTGAGCAGGCCTTTGACAGTGAACTTGATTTTTGAGAGACAGAAGAGAAGCAGGGTCATCATTTATCTCTTAGGAAAAATAGATTCTAAAAGCCTCTTCTTGAATAGGCCTTCCCAAGGGACTGTTTAGAGTGAACTGTAGTCACAAATTAATAAGGTGGCAGTATCGAGTTTAGCCTTCACCTTTGGATTTGTGGTTCCTGCCTAATGTTCTACACTTATTGTTGGTGAGATTGTTTCAGGAATGGGGGTGCATTCATAAATAAAAGTCTGACTGGTTTGTGAAAACTGACAAGAATCCTAGTAGCATTTAGAAAGCAGTTTTAGAAACACGACGTGTAAATGCGTCAATACAGAAATGGGAAATAAAAAGTGATGTTCAAAGTATGTTGATAGTAAATGCTGTGTTTAGGGGAAAAGCACATTTTAGGAAGCTAAGTGTCACTCTGGTGCCTGTGGCTTGGCTGCTGGTGTGTGTTCAGGACCCCCACTGTGCCATTATGTGGGTGCTCTGTATTTTATTAAACTAGCACCTAGTATAAGGAGAATGCTTTACTATTATAAATAATGATGCTGTGATTATTTTTGAATTTACATCTTTGTGCCCATTTTACTACTTCCTTAGGAAATACTCCTAACAGAAGGGCAGTGTCCAGAGATACATGCAATTCTAAGATTTTTTAAATATTTACTGTCCAATCACTTTGTAGAAAGCTTGCACCCAGACCACTTTCCCACCAATAATACCATCTGAGGTTATCTTTAAAAATAAGGCCAAGATTCGACATCACTAAGTCAGATTTGGTTCCAGCTCTGCATTTTTAAAACCCACTGTCATCAACCTGATGACCTCCCTACCCTCAATCCCTACCCCCTCTTCCAACCAAAAACCTGTGTCATGGCTGAGGTATTTGAATTGCTTTACAATCGAATAGAATGTAACTGAAAAAGCAGAGATCAAAAGTCAGCAGGAGAGAATAATGGAAGGCAGCTAGCACTGCATCCTAGGCAGCCACAAAAGATTCCCACAGTCATACTTGACAAACCCAACTCCTTTATTTCAGCTCAAAGCAGCACATTATGGGCTCGCTTTTCAGTACAGAGGTCATTTTCTGGTTCTGATTACAGGGCACCAAACTCACTGACAGATGTATTCAAGTGAATTTGATCTGTCGTATTGTAAATGGAAGAACAGCATGAAAGTTAAATGGGGGATAGGGGGAGCTTACCTTGTAGCCTGCCACTTGGATTTAATTTCATCTTGTCTTGGCCTCTGGAAGAGAGAGAACCTTGGGATTTGTCTTTCTTGTTCCCTTTGTAATAAAAATGCTCATTGTTCATGGCTCCTTTTGGTCTTTTCTTCATCAGTCTTGTCTCAAGAAGAAAACGAACTGGGAAAATTTCTCCGATCCCAAGGCTTCCAAGATAAAACCAGAGCAGGAAAGATGATGCAAGCGACAGGAAAGGCCCTCTGCTTTTCTTCCCAGCAAAGGTGTGTGGCCTTCAGTGGGGCTCTATCTGGGGGGATCTGAGGGGACTTTGGGACCCACCTACTCACCCAGGGGAATCTCGGTGTTCTTTAGAAGGAGTTTGCCTGAGGCTGAGGAGCTGCTCAGAACTCACTAGTTTGTACTTAACTCTCTAATTAAGATTAACTTGTAGGATTTTTTTTTCTCCCTGTTAATTAAATTTTTTTCCATTTTTCTTTTGGTCTATAGGGGCATTATATATGCCAATCACTATGAATGCTGTCCTAGGCTTATGTTTGACCTTCAGTGTTGCTCAGAGCAATCACCCTGGTCCCCTTCCAGCAGCTGATTAAAGCAGGAGCCTAATGAGACCAGGTTGAAGAGCCCCCTCTCTGCTCTTTGTGGGCCAATTAACTTCAGAGAGGTGCTGTTCTCATGCCCAGGTCCACACTGCTCAGACCCCAGACCAGTAGCATGACCTGGGAGTGTGTTAGAAATGCAGAATCTAGGCCCCACCCCAGACCTGCAGGATCCACATCTGCACTTTAACAAGATCCCTGTAGTTTTGATGTGCATTCAAGTTTGAGACACTCTGGTCCAGGGAAAATTGTGGTAGATGAGTGGTGTTTTTTTTTAACAGAACTGTGACTCATGTTTATGATGGATGTTAAGTAAGCAGGAGCCGCTGTACACAGCCTCTCTGCACCTGGGAAAGGTGACACTCCTCCTCGCTTCCTTCTCTCTCAGTAACTAACAGACCCCCAAAATGTCACCCACTAATATTAGGCAGAAGGTAGGTCGTTCCCAAAAATATTCAGGCTATAGCAATTTCACTCACTCAAATTGTCCAGCGTTTTCTTCTCCTACTAATGTCTCCTTGCTGCTTTCCCTCTGTGTGAGCCAAGAGCAGGCCAGCAGCATGTTACATGGTTGTTCCTATGAAAACCCAAGGAAGATGGAGTAGGAAGAAAGAGACCTACTGAGTCCGTTTTTTAGCTGTGTCTCCTTCTGGGCATTTTCGTTCTTTCTGGTGACATTTGGACCCTGACTCTGAGGAATGCCAACTTTTATGCTTGAATGAAACCATTTCTGGTAGTTCTCCACACATTTCCCAAGAAAGATATTTGTTTATCATCTTAAATCTTACCTTTTACTATTATTTATAATTTTTCTATGTAAAAATACTTATTCTAGAAAAATTTCAAAGCAGAGACAAGCCAAAGAGTGAAAATTAAAAAGCAACTAAAATTTTACTAATAGAGATGATCTACTTTTAACCCCTTAATAGATACTTTCTATGCATATAGAAGCTTTTCCAACCTTGCAAGAATAACTGGTTCCTAAAAAATATTTCATAGAGTAAGTTGTCACATATTAAGCGTATAATTATCACTAACCTCAGTAAGAAAAATTCTTAGGCAAAGAAAGAGAAAAAAGACTCTAGAAATTAAAACAGATTCCTTAGAGAGATAGCTGAGGACTCTTTTATCTCTTTAAACAGAAGTCATCAGTTATACAAACCTTTACACCACTGTTTGTTTTACTGACTTATTTGGCAGTCATTGCTACAACCACACATTGTATTTGATGAAAGGTGAGTATTAAATTAAAACAACAGGGATAACAAGCTGATTTTATGGCACAACAATGTCTAAAAATAATCTGCAACATCTAGGCAGGACAATGTGAGCAGGCTGTTCTTCTACAAGTGCTCACTATTTGAAAATAACACTTTACAGACAAGAAGAAAACTAGGGGAAATAGTAAAATGAATTTTGTTCTTGATAGTTCATTGCACCACTTGTAATCTTATCGTGTTACACACATGTAAGGCGTTGTAGGCATTGATGGAATTTCCAAAAGCTGACTTCAGCTCACTGACACCATTGTTCCCTTTAGCTAAATAAGTTTGCATTTCAATTGAAATTTAAATATTCATTTTTTGGGGCACCTGTGCCCTGAAACTTCATGGAGAAGAGCATATTTTAAGCGTATAATTCATCTGACATTGCTCATTTTGGTTAGGGAGACCGAAGAAGCAGTATTTTTCCCCAAGATAAATATTTTATCTAAAGTTTAATATGCCTAAACGTTTTTTGGCTGGGTAAATGGCATATGTTATGGCCAACCTTACAATAATTTTATGCCTACTTCATCATGTTCATTTCTGTTATAGTATCCTCCAGTCTTTTTTTTTTTTAACAAGGATTAAATCATGTAATCTAGTCGAAAGTGCTAATACATGATAGACTCTCAGTAAATGTGTTTGTCCCCCTTCCTATACCATTTCAAAATGTTTCTGTTCATATTTCATTCCTCTGTGACTATTGGAGTGAGCAGCAGATGCCTTGGCCTTTGGAGAGTGATCTAAAATGGCCTAGACAGAGAGACACTAATCACACACTTCGTCCCTCCTCAAAGGGCCAAGTGTAGAAATGGGCAGTGGTCATGCCTTGGCCATCCTCCATGAATACAGAATTGGCTCCAGCTTCAAATGAGCACTCAGCCCAGGCTCAAAACCACCCCGAACAATGCTGACGTAGGTGCTTCCAGGCGGTCCAGTTACTAGAAGTAAACTAAGGGATGGGTACTTGAGTAATCATCTCTGGCTGACTCATCAGTTCACATGCATTTCAATTATTATTCATCAAATATTCATGGAGCATCTTCTACATTCCAGGCACTGTTCTAGACTCATGAGTCTAAGATTGGCAGAATGTCAAGGATTTAAATTGCTCACTAGCTTAGTTTTGAGAGTGTGGCTTTGTCCTCTTGTCTA
Organism: Cebus imitator; assembly: GCF_001604975.1. Lineage (NCBI taxonomy): Eukaryota > Metazoa > Chordata > Mammalia > Primates > Cebidae > Cebus > Cebus imitator. Next base: position 5,823,431 of record NW_016107352.1, on the reverse strand, counting down.
GGTTGGCCTTGCGAAATCCTTTGTGTCGATTTCACCAAGAAGTGGAGACTTTTCGGCATCGGGCCATCTCAGATACTTGGCTGACAGTGAACCGCATGGAACAGTGCAGGACAGAATATAGAGGAGCACTATTATGGATGAAGGACGTGTCTCAGGAGCTTGATCCAGACCTCTACAAGCAAATGGAGAAGTTCAGGAAGGTAGGAAGTTTTATGAGGGTTACCAGAAGGGGTACCTGCTGGAAGGTAATGAGGTGTGATTTGAAATCCCTCTAGTGAAGAAGACATAACTCAAAAGCACCAAGGATGCAATTAATCATCACTGGTGTCTTTTTATGTGACAGAATACCAATTAATGTGATATATAATTCTCCAAGGATAAGAGAGAAGAGACAGCTGGAAATTGCTGGGATTTTGTAACTGCTTTTAATTGAAGTCAGATTTTCTTATAATGTGCACTTTTTGTAAGGTTGTCACTTTTAAATGCCTTTTCATGCATAACTAAAAATCAAGATCACATTAATCTAGGAGGTGAGAACAGACTACTGGGGAAATCTTTAAAATTGCTAATGCATATTAAAATTAATAGAATAATAATTCTCCTTTGTTTTGTGACATGTTCAGAAGCGATGAGGTTTACTTGCAGGATTAATTGATGGAGCATTCCTTAGAAACTTCTCTGAGGAAAATAGGTGGCTGAAGAGATGACTATGCTCTTAAAATTCACTGAAATAATTGGTGGGCAGCAAAGAACAATCTTGTTTTTTAATTATCTTGTGTCAATTTAGCAGTTTGATTTGGTCATACAAGAATACATCACACCACTAGGTGGCAGTCTTACACTAAATATTTATGAGAATGTAGCGAGATTTTCATTGTGTACAATCTCAGTAGTTCTTTGTTTGGTCGCCTGGATATATTTCAGGGTGTGAAAGAAAAAGAATCAGCCAAATGTTAGGCTTGACATAATATTGTGTCAACTGTCTTACTCATTTCCAATGATCCATTTGTAATTGTGATGTTGCTTAAAATCCCTAGATTTCTTACTACATACATTATTTCAAGGTACAACTAGAAGCATCACTTGGCTTTGGAGGTTGGCTGTGTAGGGGTGGAGGGAAGGAGGAGCCTTCTGGTGCTTAAGAATATGGTCACCAATTCTTGACCTAGATGTAGATTGATTCCCTTAAAGTCATTTTATTTTGGTGTGTGATTTAGACCCCTTCCCTCTGAAGAGAAACCAGGGTTCACTTTACTTCTGATCACAGATGTCCTTCATGTGTCAGCAACATCCGACTTCTTCATAAGGTAGGCTTCTGAGTCATAGAAAATTAGGACTGAAAAAGCTCTTTGTGATCCTCTAGTGAAACTCACTCATAAAGGAGAAAAATCAAAGCCCCCAAATAGTAAATAACATTTGTAAAGGATTGATAGCCAGATGCTGGTGAGCCCAGGCTACTTTTGAAGTTTTCTGACTTTCTAATCAGGACAGTAATCTGGTTTGTCTTTAGCACTTTGAGGGTTGAGGAGAATGGAGTAAACAGGGTGAAAAAAACTGTCTGCAGAGCAGAGTGCTTATCATTTATATCTGTTGCTTCCTTTATGCTTCACAATTATCAAGACATTGATTTTATTTTATAAGCAGGGAAAATGATATCCATGTTAGGAAATTAGCCCAATATCAGAGAGGTAAATGAGAGTCAGAATCCTACAAAATATGCATAATTTTCTTCCCTAAGAGAGAATACCTAAAATTGAAAAAAGCCTTCCATAGTAATTCCTCTTTTGTGATTTATTCACTCAATTAATATTTGTTGAACACCTCCTATGTGCCAGGTAATAGAAATATATGATTATTCTGGAAGGCAGAAGAATTTCATGTGGAATTGTATTTATTCAGTTTTGTTTTGGGGGCGGGATGGTTACTAACTGTAAGGACAAAATAAAAACCAAGCCCTTCGTCATTTGGTTTGAATGTTGAAACATTACCCATTCCTTAGTGTCATCAGTCTGTTGATTTTGGAAAATGAGTTTTTTTTAAAAAAAAAATCCTTTGCTATGCAGAAGTTGCTGAAGGCTTACTCCCCAATCCCATGCGTGCTGGATTCAATTTAACAGCTGAACATGGTGTACTTAGAATCTTTTTTTTAAAATAAACCTATCTTCAAGTGTATATTTGATTAGACCAGTCTCTCCAGAGGACAGGAACCATGTTGGAGCTCTTCACAGCCATTACCCCAGGGCCAGTCTAGCACCTGGCCCCAAGTTAGCACGCACACATTGGATGCCACACCCGTGTTTTCTCAAACCTCTGGGGCATTCCCACCATTTGTAGCTGACCTCATGATATTTTGAAAATTGACTTATGTGGTTCTGCAGGTAAGAAGGTGCATGATTAATTTGAGGCTTGCTGTCCTCTTTACAATGAATTTAAATTGCGGCGTCTTCTCTTCACTTGGAGTTTATAACATGACATTTAACTTCGAACAAGCTTTAGTGTTTTGTCCCAGTAGGATTCCATTTTAAACAGCCTTCATTTCTTTCCCAGGAATGTGTTACCTAAACGTGTTTCTGAGTCATCTAGGAGAGCGATCCAGCTGCGAGCAGCTCCTCAGGAGTCACTGTGGGAGGGGGAATTTCAGTCTCCTCAGGGCCGGCTGCCACCTTCACATTTCAAAGGATGAATCCTGAACTAAAGTAGTATTTTGCTATGAATTCTCTTTTTTGAGTTCACACTTTCTGGTGGAGACAAAATTCTAATTCATACCTGATGAATGTGGTCTCCCCATTGGATTCTTTCATATGCACTCATTCATTTATTTGTCCATTCAACAAATGATACTGAAGCCAGGTCTTGCTCAGATAGCATCCAAAAGAATACAGTAGTAAGGAAGCAGATTGATTATTGCCAACTTTTCCCATGCAGTCATCTGGGGATACAGCAAGTAAACACAACACAGCATGGTGAACTGTCGTGTCTGTGGTAGCACATGGTGCTGCAGGAACTCCTGGGAGGGGCTTCCTGGGGGAGGTGGCTCTAAACGAAATGTGAAGGACTGGTAGGAAGGAGATGGGTAGAAGGAGTAGGAGGAACAGAACAGCATTCCTGGCTGAGAAAGCAACTTACAGAAAGGCCTTTTAGGGAAAAGCAGCAGCACACTTAGAACCAGAGCACAGAACATGAGATAGCTGTGGAAATGGGGTGCCCTGACCATGGGGCTGGAAAGGGAGACAGGACTGGAATAGAAAGGACACCTCTCTAAGAGGAGACAGTAGTGGGAGGGTGTTGGGAAGGCAGAAGGCATGATCAAATGTGTGTTATTAGATTGAAAGGTGGAGAAGGGATTGCAAGGGCCTAAGCCTGGAGGCTGGAAGAACTACTAGGCGGCTTTTATACAAACCCAAATGAGACATGAGGTAACCATGAAACGAAGGGGGGTAGACCAGAGAGAAATGGGCTGTTCTGATCCCTACCAGACTCTGTGTAGCGCCACTCCAATTGCTGAGCTCTTCATTGTCTTTAGGGAGAAGCAGAATACACATAAATAAATCGCAAGTTCAAGTGTATTTTCACCTCCAACCAAGGCTTTTTTCATAGTGTCTTCAGATTGCCAAGAAACCTTTTAAATAGTACACAGTGAGCATGACTGAAATGATGAATGAAAAACTTGAAGTTAAATAAAGCAATCTGTTTTCCTTCTGTCAGTCTTTAAGCACAGAGGCCTGATGACAGAGCTCTCAACATCAACATGAAGAGCGTTTATTAAGTGTCTGTGTCGGGGGGTAGAAATTCAAAGAGGTGGCAAAGCATGAGTCCAGCCTTCAGGAAGGACCCTGCCAGGCACCTGCTCCTTATCAACATGACAATGAGGGAAGAGATACCTGGAGAGTATGGCCGCATGTAGCTGTTCTCAAGACCAAATACATAATAGGAAAAGGTGGACGGGTTTAAAGGAGCAAGGCTGGGCTGTGTACAGTTGGAAGTTCCTCCTGAGAACGTGATTCACCCGAGACCACGAGGTATTTTATGAGCAAAGTTACAATGTGTGATATATGTGCCCTTTGAAGGCAGAGTAAAAGGGTATGATTTAAAATAGAAGTCAGCTTCTTGTAGCAGATTACATCAGCTGAAGTTGTGAGCTTGCAGCCTGAATGCCCTTGAGAGAGTCCTCCTGTGGTCAATTAAGTGTCTTGTTTTTCTTGAAAGTCAGAAATGGGATGGAGGGTAATTATTCTAAATGGAATAAAAGCTGTGTTAGGTGTAAGAAAATAGTCCCGAATCCTCTAAAGAGATAGTATGGAAATGTATACGTGGGCATTTACAGGAGTCTGAGTCCTCATAGACAAGGACAAGCGAACCAGTGTTTTAAGGAGGGCCATTCATTAAATGGCTAATGAAATCCTACAGCATTTGTCTAGTGTTTCATCACCATAATTCAAAAGGATAGCTAAAAGTTATTATAGAAAATAGTGATACACACTGGTATTTGCAGGTGTGTATTTAAAATAGTGTTAGGTTTTGGAGACCTGTTTATGACTAATCATATTATCAAAGGATGTGTTATGATGAGAAGGCTTATTAACAAATGTTGGTGGCTTACTAGGTGGGACCTTATTAGGGCCATTAGTCAGTGGTGTTCCAGTGTCCTGATTGTGAAAGTTTGGGTCTATAGCACTTGGTCAAGGACTGGTAAACAGCAGTATTGATATAGGGGGTGGGTTTCCTGTGAACAAAGACTTGGGTTAATTAATTTGACAGTATCATTAATTACTGCTGAAATCATTGGTCTTTGTCAGAGGTCAGGCTCTTTCAGCAATTGAGGGCAAGTCCCGTGAGAGTTGGACACACTGTGTAATGCAAGAGTGTCACTGCTCAACCATCCCAGGCTGTGGGATGGAGGCCTTTTCTTTCTGCCTGGGTCACTCAGCTCTCTGGATTAACCAGTTTCTGCTTTACTTCCCTGTCTAGGGTGAGGCTGGGATATCTCCCCACTACCCCAGTGAGTTGTGTTGAGTGAGTGGAGAACATTTTCAGTTTGGATCCATGCAGTGAACCACTGTTAAATGTTTAAGCCTAATAACTCTCAGGGCTTTGCTGAATTCATATATAAAGGAGGTAGAGTAGAGGGCTTACTGCATTATCTCCTCTTCCTCTTCTAGTTCTAGAATTCTACACACTGGATTGACTTTTATGAGGACAATTACTTTTGTAAAACTAATGCTCTCTTATTTGTTTCAAAACTCACCATGTTCATGTGTAGGTTTTGGTGTGTGCCTGTTGTTTGTTTGGGTTTGGTTGTTTAACTGGGGTGCCTGTTTTCTGTGGATTCAAGGAGATTGACTGCAGCTGCCAAACCACACCTGTGGGTTGCTGGTTTTCTTAGAGTCTGTGAATGCCGCAGGAAAAGGCTGCCATTCTCACATGGCACAACTTGGAAGGGAACGAACAATTACACCCATGCTTCCAATTCTGAATTGGATGAGATGAGGCTTTCAGGGTTTTGTGTTTATTGATTTTCCCCATGGAACTTGATAAATAGAAAAAATTAGTTTAAAGGTGAAGCCAAGACCATTTAAAATAACACGCATGAAACAGATAACTCGCAGAGCTAGTGGCTGGCTGCCTGCTGCTCCTGACTAGAAATAAAGAGGAGCACGTGACCTCAGAGTCAGGATGGCGCTCCACTCTGCCCCAGCCCTTGCCGACACCTGCTGTTTTGCGTGGATAGGTCTAATAGGTCTACTGCAATTTTCTCATCCACTAAAGGTGATCACTGAGCCCTCTTCCACCTGTAACATTTTAGTGAGTTGTTTTGTTTGTTTGTTTGTTTGTTTGAGACAGGGTCTCGCTCTGTCTCACATGCCGGAGTGCAGTGGTGCAATCTTGGCTCACTGCAACCTCCGTTTCCCAGGTTCAAGCGATTCTTGTGTCTCTGCTTCCTGAATAGCTGGAATTACAGGCATGGGCCGCCACACGGGGCTAATTTTTGTATTTTTAGTACAGACGGGGTTTCACCATGTTGGCCAGGCTGGTCTCAAACTCCTGACCTCAAGTGATCTGCCCACCTTGGCCTCTCAAAGTGCTGGGATTATAGGCGTGAGCCACCGTGCCCGGCCTTAGTTTTTTGCTTTTTCTTTTTTTCTAAATCACTGAGCTCATCTGTAGAGAAGTATAGATACTAGAGTAGGGCTAACATGTACTTTTTTCAATGTAGTGTTTTCCTAGGACTTCAAGTAAGTTCTGGTCCTGCTGAGTCTGCTCATTCTTGTTGCTGTTGCTCTAATCTTAGCCTCTGGAAAAATAAGAATGTTTCATGCATAATTCTTGGGTGAATTTATTGGACACTTTCAAAGAGGAGACTTTGGTGTTTACAAATGGGTAATATTTATCTCTTATTTATGTATGAATACTTTAGCAAGGGTCAGCAACCTATGGCCCAGAGGTCAGCCACCTGTTTTTGTAAATAAAGGTTTTATTGGAACATGACCATGCCTATTCATTCATTTATCATCTGGCTGCTTTCACAATACCATGACAGAGTTGTGCAGTTACAACAGAGGCTAATGGCTCACAAAGCTGAAAACACTTAACTACCCCTTTATAGAAAACAGTTTACTGGCTACTGTTTTATAGGTACCTCTAGTGCATGTTGAGATTAGGAAAGTGTGAGGTTTTTTAAATTTTTAATTGTGGTAAGAAGAAACACATGCCATAAAATTTACCATCTTAACCACTTGTAAGCGTCCAGTTGAGTAGTGACCGGTATATTCACATTGTTGTGCAATGGATCTGTAAACGTTCATCTTAGCCCCAGACAGTCCAATTCCAGAGCTCATTATGCAAACCACTTCATTCCTCCAGCTCTTACAGAGCACTGTGAACAAATGAAATCCAGGGCCCATGGTACTCAGAGTAGAATGAGTCCTGATCCACAAACCAGGAGATCCATTTCTTCAGGGCATAATGCTGGGCAAGCTACCAAACCCTTTAACCATGCTAAGCCTCCCTTGCAGGTTGGAGCTGAGGGAGGTGCCCCTCACAGAGGGCCAGTGGGTTTTAGAGGGCATGAGTCACAGGAGGCGCTTAGCAGGGCGCATGGCACAAGGCAAGCTCTCGGATAATGGTAACTCTTTTTTATAGTTACCGTATTTATTCCCGAATCTCCCAAGGGGAACTAAAATTAACATATGCTAAGTAAATCATCTGTGGGGTCTCTGGGAGGTTGGCCTCAGCCTTGGATTGCCCCCGCAATGTGGGCTGGAGGAAATGGTGTTTATTATTCTGAGTTGTCTGATCATTTGTCAGACAGGAGTCTCCAGGTATGATAGGCCACTGCTGACTTCCTCTTCCTTCTATGATTCAGCCACCTCCCTCCATCCCAAGGTGCAGGTGACTTCCAAAGTGCCTGATTGTCTCAGGAGTCCTGCTAACCCAGGATGAGCTGTGGGCCCTTGGCCCATGGTGATGCCCACTTGTAATCCCAGCTACTTGGTAGGCTGAGGTGAGAGGATCCCCTGAGACTGTGTAGCAGAGATTACAGTGAGCCGTGATCATACCACTGTACTCCAGCCTGGGAGATAGAGTGCGACCCTGTTTCAAAAAATAAAATCTAAAAAAATTAAATTTTCCTTGGCTATAATGTGGTTAGACAACCTACCTTTGTGTTCAGAGATGTTCCCCCCTCCATGATCTACTTTCAGTTGGATCGAGTCTTTGAAATAAAAAATATTGACTATTGAGCGTAATTTTGCGTTTATAAATGGATGGACTAGGAAATTATATAGTAGTCTCTTAATTTGTACCTTTCGTACTTGATGTACCTTCACAGCTTTTATATTATTTCTGTTTTTAGTTCGACTTCGTGGTGAGAAATATTTAAGTAAATAAATATTCATGATATGTTTATGTCCTGAAAAGTTTTCGGTTACATTTGTACAACATAAGCAAATATATTTACACACATCCCCAAAATGACAGACGTGTAAGCACATTTCTGTCACACCCTGTTCTGTTGCCCAAGCTACAGGCTAATCCTCAGCTGCTACCATTATTCAGTCTTCACATCCAGGAAGCCTCTTGTTTCTAGTAATTCTACTAACAAAGTGCGTCTTGAATTGGTTCCCTCCTCTCATCCCCAGTGCTCTTATCTGAGCTAGGATCTTCCTCAATTTAGAGGATTACAATTGGCACTGCTTTCCACGCTAATGCTAGTCCTAATTCTGTAGTATAAAGTGATCACATCTTTTTCCTGGTTAATAATTTTCTGTGGCTCTTCCTTGGACAATGGACAAGCCCAAACTTGGGGGAGGCTGGCTCTAACCTACCTCCCCAACCCCAGCTTCCCTCTAGAATAATTCCCCTCCCACCTCTCTTCCCTCTGCTGCCACACACACATACACAGCCTGTGTTTCCAGCCTCATTAAAATCCATGCCATTCACCCCATTCTTAACACACACTGACCTTTGCAGGCTCTGCTTCTCCCACCAGAAATTCCCTTCTCCCTCTTTTGTGCCTGTAAAACTCTGAGGCATCATTTAAGGCCACATGACACCCAGGGAGCCTTTGCTGACTCCCCAAAGCAAGGTTGTTACCCTTTTGCACTGTTCCCATTGCACTTTATACATACTTCTTAGCCTGCCCCTTGGTAGGTATTGAATAAATATTTATCAAATGAGCAAATAGGTTAATAAATAGGCTTAATTATTATTCAATTGGGGTTCAAGGATGTATAAGACCAGAGTCTTATACATCCTTGAACCCCAATTGTATAATAAATAAGCATAATATTCATCTTATAAATGTATTACTGAAATTTAATCCTGCCATTGAACAAAAATGAGACCCAGGTATACAAGTGAGGAGTCATTTGATTTCAGCGTCCTAGAAGATATCATCTACACATACTAACTCATAATTTCTGTTATTTGAATTCTGTAAGTAAATATCCATACAGTTTTTTAAAAATTAAGTATATTTTATAATACTATAAATGCTAATATGTTGGCTTAGAACAGATTTTTTTCAAGGGAGGAGTGAGAAGGACCACATCTCTCGTGAGAGGCATTAAATCTTTGCATGTGACATTTGTCTAATTGTTTAAGGGAAAAGCTTGCTTAACTCTCGAGTTTCAGAGTGGACTCTGGACAAAAGTGAATTATCTGTGAACTGATCTGTGTGAGCCGATCTGGTCCAAGATAGTTTTCCTTTTGCGAGATTGTCTGGCTTTTCTTTCTAAGTTTTATGTGTATTGGGTGGCACATGCAAGCTTGGTTTCTAGAATTTCATGGATGACAACATTCAAAACGTAACAGGTTTTATTGAGTGGAACCATCAAGTTCCAGATCAAAATACTGCCGTAAATTGAGCCCATTTCTTAACAAGGGCTCCTCGGTGCCTTAGCCACTTGAATCCCTTGGATGACTGTTTCCATGTTTTATCACTTCATGCTTTTGGTTGCAGGGTCAGAGGAATGCGTAATGCCTGTGACAGCTCCCCCTGCCCCCACCCAACACTGACTGTTCCATTGGCCTCTGTCTCCTTTTGGTAGCTCCTGAAGAAGATATCGTCTTAAAGTATGGATCATTGGGAAATTACCATGTTCAAGTGGTATGATTTACTAGTTACTTCTCTCGTCGCTGTAGTTTGTCCCTAAGTCTGTGATAGCAACACATCCCTCTAGATTACTCTCTTCCTTTTGGTTAACAACTCAAATATCATCTTTCCCAGCTAGCCCTCTTATTCACCAAGATGAAATCGTTGCAATTCTTACCATCTTCTAGAATTCAGTATAAAAGAAGACAGTTATGCCCTGGTGGGTTAGCCCAGCACTGTCATTTAAAGTATTTATGCTTCAGGGATCCACTATTTTTATTTTTAAAAAATGGTGATTTACTTACGTATACAAAATAGATCATGGGTTTTATTCAAATTTCACACAAAAGCAGTGTAGCCAGTGTTTCCTGAATGCGAATAGCACTATAGTACTATAAGTTGCTTTTATTCAAGTCAAAAAGAATTTTCATCAAATCCTCCTTGTTTACAAACCAGCTATTCAGTGATGACAAAAATAATGGTTTGATGGTTGCCTAGATTGCCACTTTTACATAAAATTAGATTTATAAGTTGGCTATAGAAAATTAACATTTTAGAAAGAAAGATCTAAATCACAATTGCTTTAGGAAAAACTTGTGTCTGTGTAGTGTGTCATCAAGGAATATTAAAGAATTTTGAATAGCACTTTTTTAAATGATTGAATTATTTTTGTTAGCCCTCAGCATAGCATTCTTAACAAGATTTATGCAAGCTGTGTTGGCCCTATAATGGAGTCATAGGTTGTCATGATTTCATAGGTCCCCTGTCTCTCAATAAAACTCAGAATCCCCTTCGTGCCAAGTCCTAAGTCTGTCTATATTTTAGTGTTTGAACTATCAAAAGAATGATTGAATAGAAAACTGGTAGGTTCCATTCATAGTTCTGATATTTAAAATAACAAAATGAGTGCTGATAAAGAAAAGTGGAACATTAAAAACCTGATGGGAAGCTCTTTGCACATATATGGGGCATTTTAAATATAGACAATTCACGGGACACCTAACATAAGTAACTTTGGGTACTTTTTCATAGGCTGGCCAGATTCTTCAAACAAGTAGGGTTGCCAGATGTAGCAAATAAAAATATAAGGATGCCCAGTTAAACCATATTTTTCAGAAAAAAAAATAACAAAATGATGTTGGATGATTCCTTGTTCTCCAGAGAACTGCCATAATTCTAATCTTAACAGGGAAATAAGGAAATGGAGGCTGGCGTGTTACCCGTTTATGTCCTGGCCAACAGGAGCTCTGTTCACTAAAATGTGCACAGTTGTCAGCCACCAAAAAGTGGCTTTACTTTGCCTCCTTTAGTGAGTTATTGATAAAAAGAAAACCTTAAACAGAAAAGAGCTTTAAAAATATGTGTATTACCTTTCAAACATAAAACTTTCAGGACAGTTACAGGTATAATAAAAGTATCCCAATTAAAAAAATTCTGCTTCATCTTCAACAGTTATCCCACTCTTAATCATTAAACAAGATCAATGAAACTCAGAGAGAGAAGCCTTAAAATCCTAAATGGGCCAATTTTACATGGGTTCAGGGAGCCCTAAAAAGAAGCAGCCCCTAAGGGCCTATTGGTATAACGCTGCAATGAAATTCCCACATGCATTAATCAGGCTTCTGTTGTTACCATCAAATGAAATATGATTTTCAGGCTTGGTAACACTTCACAGTTGATTGGTTCCTTCTATCCAACCACCCATCTATCTGTGCATCCATCTTTTAAAATTCTCTCTCCAGCTGTGACTCTGAGACAACCATTGTCATTTAGATGCTGATTCCTCACTGTGGTTCTGCTGGTGACTGCTGACATTGAAATGAGGGATGTTTCTCAAGATAGATTAATTATATAAACAAATTGAGGGATGATGTTTTCTTCTGCTTTGTTCTTTTTAATAATTTCTGTCCTGGACCGCTAGAGGTGGGACTCAGCTATGCTTACAAGCAAAAATAATTCATGAGTATTAGTTCATGTTCTGAGAGGTTCAGGCAAAGGGACTTGGAAAATATCCACATCGGAGGAGGAGGAACCGTAGGGGAAAATAATCTATGGATGTGAAATAAATTAAGAAATTTCTTAAGTAGGGAAGCTGAGAAAATAGTGGGGTAAGATATATTACATTTAGGATCTCGTTCCCTTTTATTATTTTTTTCCATCTTAAATCTACGGGGGAAAGATCCAGGAGAAACTGGCAACCACAAGTGCTTCCAGGGCCTGGAACCAGGTTGGGAAATGAGATGAGCTGAGGAAGCTAAGAATGAGGTTGAGGTTTCACCATACGCCTTTTCCTGCCTTTTAAATGTTGTGCCATGTGCATGTGTTACTCATTAAAATAATTTGTATTAAAAATATTGAGAATTAATGAAATTAAAGAACAGAAGAAAAGAGAGGATGACAGAAAACCTAAAACTGGCAAAAGTGGGGAGGGTTTGTAAATGGTTTGTTTTTAATAATAATAAAGGGAAGAGAGAAATCAGGTTTTAGCTGCAAGGATGGAAAGCTAAGTTCCAAGGTAATGTCATGTGGGCAGCTGGATGGAGGAGGTTGGAGGATGAAGTCATTTTCAAAAGCCATCAGCAGGGAGAGCTATGTGAGGAGGTGAAGTCACTTAGGGATGAAAAAACTAGCGCCCGAGGGAAATCCACCGAATAGCAGGAAAGAAGATGAGAGTGTTTCTTTTAAAAGCCTTCACTGTTCTAGAACTACAAGAAGCCGTTATGCTTATTCGGAAAGGGAAAAAAAGGTGAGAAAGTAAAAAGACAACTTTTCCCACGTATCCTCAATTCTGTCCTAGAAGGAACATGTTCTATGTTTTGCATCAGTGAGAATGTGGAGAAAATCCTTTCCCAAAAAAGAACGAAGGGGGAGGGGGAGGGAGGCTGGGAGGTGCACAGCTATTTCAGAGGGAACCATCTCCACACTTTCAACCCTACTCCAGGGCCTTTGAGTTGGATTGGAGCACCCTACAGACTGAGGTTTCGTCTCCTGATGTGAAAGTTTTCTGCCAGCCTTAACGACTTGTTCTCTGTTCAGTGTCCACTTCTAATTCTTATTCATGCTCTTTAATGCGCTGAGGCAGTCTTTCCCTATGGTCTCTCTCTCAACTGTGTTCTCTCAACCTAGCAATTTCATCAGTTCCTTTTCATTGGGAGTTTTCCAGGTCTTACAAACTAAACCCAAGAGCATTTATGGTCCCGCGAACCCCAATTTTGTCATTAAAATTTTTTTAGTAGTATCAATTGCCATAAATCAAACTGATATCCCTCTGGCTTCATAATATTTGTTTATTACGAGTTTATTTTTTAATACTCTCATAAGGGTCTCCTAATGTTCAAGTTTAAAAAGAAATGGAAACACATGCAGATTCTAAACCACACATCATCTTTTTGTACACACATTATGGATTGGGCTCCTATTAACAAAGTATACGTGTTAAAGTCAGGTACGACTGCGAACACAGAGGATGTGGCTCCCCCGAGGGTTACCAGAGACTGTGTGGCATACTCAAGTTTCACTGGAATTTTATCAGACACCACAAATCAAGTATTTTAGAATAAGACGCTGAAAACATCTTTAAAGATCTGCGTATCTTCCTCATCCAGGCTGTGTATGCCATGCTTCCTCACCTTCCCTCCCCAAGCCCTGCCAGGAAAAGCCAGGGATCTGTAAATTGAAGCTACATCAGCTAAAGCTTTTATTGGTACTTATCATCCAGGCCTCTGTCTGCTTTTAAATTAATTCTCTGCTGGAAGAATTAGCTCCCACCCCACTCCACTTTTTTTTTTGCATGTCTTCCACTTTAAAATAAAAAGCAACAGCTGAAAGTCGTGATGCAAAGCTGGACAATGGTTAGATTTCCTAAGTTAGACTCCGTCTTCCTTATCCTTATTGTATTTTAGGTTTTAGGCAAAACCTATTGGATTTGTTATGGACTGACTTGTCCCTCCTTCTCCCTGGCATGTCTCCATTTTCCCCAGTGTTCTGCAATTTCAGCTAATAAATGGTGTGAGTAAAGTTGACATTAAGGAGATGACAAAAGGAAAGAGTGTTTTGGAAATAAAATGAAGATTTGATGAACTTTCTCACCATTTAATCCAGAAAATAAGAACAACGTACTTTAAAGGAACGTTAAACATGAGTTGTGCAAAAGTCAAAATACTGCTCATTTTTTGTTAAAAAATATCTTTCTTAGTACAAAAGCACAGCACATATTTAACCTCTACAGTGAACAATATGATAGGTTGATTTATGTAAGAAAATTAACATATTTGAATTTTTTCCCAGCCTAGAGTTTTTTCTTAACATTATGCCTTATAGCTCGATGTAGCAGTTCTTTAAATATGTACAAAATGCAGAATATTTTTGATTAAATATTGGTAAAATGCTCTTCAGTTTACAAGGCTGTTTCATATTGATTACCTCATTAAAACTGCACAACAGTTTCAATGAGGGTATGAATTCCTTTTCCCATTTCACAGATAAGACCACAGGGCAGCCATGACTCACTTGCCCATAGCCATATCTATGAACGAGGATTCAAACCCAAGCCTTCTGACTCTACAGTCAGTGCTCTTCTCACCTTTTCAGCCCCACATTCCTCATAATCAGATACACAGTTCTTTGTGTAATAATAGGTTACTGTTATAAAAAATGTTTCTGGGGTAGAGGAGACCCGGCTTCATGCTAAAGTAGCAGTCCCGTCTTCGAGCACAGGCCACATCCTCTGAACTCATTTTTGTGACCCCAGTGGTTCATGTTCCAAGCACCCTTAAGGAATATTTGGATTGTTTTTTTCTTCTCACCAATCTCTTTGTCTTTTGAACATCCGGTCGCATTTCTGGGTTTGGCATTTCACACTTTTGCTCTACCTTATTCTGGGAATGGTCTTTTGAGGTCAAATTTCAGGCCTAGAGCCTGAGTTCCTGCAACAGTAAGCTTAACTCAGGGTCCCGAACCTGAGGCTCATGGATGGAAAGTAGACATCACAAAGGCCAGCACCCAGCAAAAGATCCTCTGCAAATCCGCCCACTGGTTTAAAGCCCATCACTGTTGAAAGGTTTGCAGTCATAAGAGGAGAGTGGCAAAGGCTCTACAGCAAACAGGCCCCCCGCAGACATTTCCAGTGAAGAACATCTCAGCTAAATCTGAATTAGGGCCTCTCTGGCCTGAGTTGAGTATAAGAATCCTCTAAGAAGCAAGTTGGATGTGGAGAATCGTGGCTTCTACCTAAGGATTTTGATTCTGGAGGCGTGGGGTGGGGTCCAGAGATCTGACTTTTAACAGGCTCCCAGATAATTCCTTTGCTGAGATCCACACATCACACCTTGAGAAATATTTTCTCAGTGTGCCACTGTGAAATAGCTGATGTTCATGATGATGAATGATCTATCAAAAAAGACAATTTTGCTCCATTTTAGAAGATAGACATTTAATAAGAGTTATCTGATTTATGAAGATTTCTAAATATTTTTTTAGAGTAAGCTTTAACTACATGGAAAAGTCACTTAAACCAGTTGATTTCCCAGGAACTCTACTATATTAAGGCTCACTGTGCTTTTTATTACTTACATACATGTCTACCTAAGGCTTGGAGCCCAGAGATTTGTATATCACAAACACTCAAACATTACTTGTTTTATATAGAATCAGTATTCACCTTTCTAACAAAATCTCTTCTCCTGTTTCAACTAAAGCTCCTTGTCTTCTCTAGGTTTATACTGAAAACTGAAACAGCTAGAACGGAGCCTCAGGTTAGTTAATATCTATAATTGATACTCAGCAGCAAACAATTCTGACAGTTAATGTATCCATGTTAATCATAAGGAATTTTCCAGGAGCAGTCTGCTACTGTCCTGTTCTGATATGCATGTTAAAATTGCCCGCAGATTCACAAAGGAATCCTCCCCTCTGCATTTTCCCCCATTTGTGTGGTGCGTCTATTGCCTATAGCTGATTCTTCCTGTTAGGAGTAATCAGCCTAAGACAGAGCAGGCTCACCAACAGGTCCTACAAATGCCTCCATTATTTTACTCTGGTTTGTTACAGCTAACATTATTCTTAAGAAATATCATCCTAGGCTGAGCATGGTGACTCACACCTGTAATCCCAGCACTTTGGGAGGCCAAGGTAGGTGGATCACGAGGGCAGGAGATCAAGACCATCCTGGCCAACGTGGTGAAACCCCGACTCTACTAAAAATACAAAAATTAGCCGGGCATGGTGGCGGGTACCTGTAGTCCCAACTACTCAAGAGGCTGGGACAGGATAATCGTTTGGACCCAGGAGGCGGAGGTTGCAGTGAGCCAAGATGGTGCCACTGCACTCCAGCCTGGTAACAGAGTGAGACTCCATCTCAAAAAAAAAAAAAAAAAAATTGGGCCGGGCGCGGTGGCTGAAGCCTGTAATCCCAGCACTTTGGGTGGCCGAGGCGGGTGGATCACGAGGTCAAGAGATCGAGACCATCCTGGTCAACATGGTGAAACCCCGTCTCTACTAAAAATACAAAAAATCAGCTGGGCATGGTGGCACGTGCCTGTAATCCCAGCTGCTCAGGAGGCTGAGGCAGGAGAATTGCCTGAACCCAGGAGGCGGAGGTTGCAGTGAGCCGAGATCGCGCCATTGCACTCCAGCCTGGGTAATGAGAGCGAAACTCCGTCTCAAAAAAAAAAAACCAAAAAAAAAAAAACATGCTGACTTGGAGGTAATTTCTGTGGCGAGTACCAAGATGTTTACTAAGCTGAGAAAAAGTCAGGGGTGATATAAAAACAGTAATTCTCATTTGTCCCCAGAATGGCATTTCTGTGCTTGCGGGAATGCACTAGAGGTTGTGAAATCATAAATGAAGAATGTCAGAAATACAGTACTTTGACATTTCTTGACAAATATGTAGTTAGCCATTCTTGAACAAGACAAAAGAAAGTTTGACGTTGAATGTAATAGTAGAAGTCATAACAAAATTGGCACATTTTTAAAAGTTTATCAGCTACAGTTGTAAGCATTTTACATGAATGGGCTCTTTAAAACTCCCCAAGAGGAAGACACTATGATCTCCTTTTCACAGATGAGGATTTTGATGCTTAGAGAGGTTACATAACTGTCTCAATGTGACATAGTTAGACCATGTCAGGACCAGGTGAAAGGGATTATAATTTGACTCAGACCACATTGACACATACATCCCCTTATTTTCTGGAACTGAAGCAGTTTCTTCATGAGCAGTATGATGGGGTCTTCTAGACTTTTCTTCATGAGCAGTATGATGGGGTCTTCTAGACTTGTCAGTTGAATAGGGTTAAGTAGCTTCTGTTGTTTCAGTTGAAATGTTGAGTCGATTCAAAATTTGGCTTCCTCTGCACTGTTTTAAATCATCTCTTTTTGGATGCTCTTTCAGAAGCATTCTCTGCCCCCGGAGGGTGTTGGGCTGACTGTGTCCTGGGGGTAGACAGGGGATACGGTGTCCTTGAGGCCACTCCGTGTTCCCTGGTTCCTTGCTTATCTTGCTGCAGTATTGTTAGTCTGGGCTTGCATGGTGAATTCCTAAAGCCTGTGGCCAGGGGAACGCCTGGTCTACTTCCCCAGCCCTAGCAATGTTCTAGGAGCCTCAGCCTCCTTCCTTTGGTGAGTCTCCCTAATGGCAACTCTGATTACCTTGGACTTCCATTTGGCCCCTAACCCAGTGCCATTCCCCGGCAAGCTCACTGGCCAGCACACTCAGCCACCTCCCACTTCTTTCCATAAAACACGGAAGATCTGCATTTCTTCTTCTCCATACCACAAAAGCTCATGGAGAAATCTGGGAGCTAAACTTAGCCCTTTTTCATCAACTACATTGCTTTATTTTAATGCAGCTGACCCTACTTGGAGCAGAGGCAGGCCCGAGAGGCAACCCCCTTATAAACTCCCAAGCAGGCCGTGGGGCAGCTCACCTTCTGCCTTTGGTTTTTCCCTCAGGGCTTTTCCTCCTTGGGACAGAGTTGGGCCCCATGTATCTTTGCCCACTTCTCTGATTGAAGGCCTTCACCCGGAAAGGGGTAAGCAGGATTTGTCCCTTCCTTCCTCCTGTCATTAACCCCATCACTACCACCACCATAATACAAAGTCTAGGATCAAGTCCATCTGCTAAAGTGGGAGATAAACATTTTGTAATCCTTTAAAAAGCCCGAGTTTCAAGGTTTTTGTCTTGCTGCAGACTTGACACCCCAATTTTGGGCTGACAGGAACTGGAGAGTGCCACTTTCTTTTTGCCTTTCTTCTGCAGCAATCCAGAGGCACAGGTCTGCCTCACTCTGGCGATGGAGAAGGTCAGGCACATAGACATGCGACTAGAAAACCACATTGATATATTACAAAAATATTACCCCAATTTTCCATGACTAAAACCCAAGCATTTTCACTCTAGAAAGTATGTTTTTATCTGCCATACTCACTGACCACTAAAGTAAATGAAATTAGTGGGTTTTTTTGGGTTAGAGAGAATAGAGCAGTGGTAAGAGTAGATCAGACATGAAACACTTCAGTCCAGAACATGTCTACAGTTACAAAAGGAGCCAAAGCTAGATGTGGATTTTCTGAGAAATAGACAGTGAGAAAGTAGAAAAGAATGATAAATTATGAAACTATCCTGTTTGGCTGGACATTTAGTAGATGGACCCAGGGTTACCAGCTGAAAACGCAACTAATATTCATAACTGTGGCTTAAATCTTCATGAAACTCTTTCCTTATATTCAAGAATCTAAAATGATCTTCAGTAGTCAGATACAGTCTAGTAAATCCAATTTCCTGTATTCAGGTGTTCTTTCTGCTGCTTTTCCAAGAGACCTCCCCGGTCTCATCTCTTTCATTCCCAGCAAGGCCCCTTTCATGCTTGTCACCCTTCAGGTGGCATGTGCAGGCTCTATCTCTGTGCCCTTCATGGTGCGTTCGTCAAACAGGAAGTCTGTCTCTTCCTCTATTTCCTCTGTGTCAACTTATGGCTTCTCCTTTAACCTGGCATAAAACCCAAATCTTCCACAAATTCACTTTTTGGTTAATATAGTACTTTGTTATTGTTCTAATACATTTTTTTGTAATTGTTCTATTTTTCTTTTGTTCAACTGTGCTAAAGGTTCTCAAAGACTTTAAGAAGCTTCAATTACTTCTGTCATCCTGGAAACCCATGGCACTATGCTTTAACTCAATAAATATTGAGTTGATGTATTTTTTGATTTTTAAAATTTTATTGTTTTTAAATTGCTCCCTTTATTATAAATTTTTTTAAGAACTGCTCACCTTATTCTCACTCAGATGTTTATGAGTTACCTGAGATGTTTTGATACAGGCATGCAATGCGTGATAATCATATCATGTAAAATGGAGCATTCATTCCCTCCAGAATTTATCTTTTATGTTATAAGCAATTCAGTTATACTCTTTTACTTTACAATGTACAGTTAAATTATTATTGACTGTACAATTATTATTGATAGCCCTCTGTTGTGCTATCAAATACTAGGTCCTACTCATTTTTTCTGTTTTTTTGTACCCATTAACATCCCATAACTTTCCTGCCCACCTCCCATTACCCTTTCCAGTCTCTGGTATCCATGAGTTCCACTATTTATATTTTTAGATTCCACAAATAAATGAGAACATGCAATGTTCGTCTTTCTATGCCTGGCTTATTTCATTAACATAATGACCTCCAGTTCCATCCGTGATGTTGCAAATGATAGGGACTCATTCTTTTTATGGCTGAGTAGTACTCCATTGTGTATAAGTACCACATTTTCTTTATCTGTTCACCTAGTGATGGACACTTAGGTTGCCTTTAAATCTTAGCTGTAGTGAACAGCCAAGAGCCTGTATTTGCTGCAACAGATACAGGAGCGCAGATATGTCTTTGATATAAAGGTATTGATCAACTTACGACCTATGCAACTTACGACCATTCGACTTTACGACCATAATCGCTAGCCATGACTGCTCCGCATCTGGCAGCGCAAACGTTACCCAGCTGGGCATACGACAGTGCAGACCAGCTTCCGGCAGCACTACCATCTCTGCGTGCACCATTTCAACTGTACATATAGCCTACTCAACTTACGACCAAATCGTGTTACGACCGGCCTGCCGGTCCCAATCGTGGTCGTAAGTCGAGCACTAGCTGTACTGA
The DNA here is from genome assembly GCF_001604975.1 of Cebus imitator. Taxonomy (NCBI): domain Eukaryota; kingdom Metazoa; phylum Chordata; class Mammalia; order Primates; family Cebidae; genus Cebus; species Cebus imitator. The sequence continues at coordinate 5,803,685 of NW_016107352.1, read as the reverse complement.
TTTTCTTTCTTTTGGGTATATACCCAGAATGGGATAGCTGGATCATACAGTAGCTCTGCTTTTACTTTTCTGAGGACCCTCCATACAGTTATCCATAATGGTTGTACAGATTTATGAGGGTTCCCCTTTTTTCCACATCCTTGCCAGAATTTGTTATTACTTGTCTTTTGGGTAAAGGTCATTTTAACTGGGGTGAGATGATCTCTCATTGTCCTTTGGATTTGCATTTATCTGATGATCAGTAATGTTGAGCACTTTTTCTTATGCCTGTTTGCCATTTCTGTGTCTTCTTTTGAGAAATGTCTATTCAAATCTTTTGCCCACTTTTATATCAGATTATTAGATTTTTTCCTATTGAGTTGTTTGAACTCCTTATATATTCTAGTTATTAATCTCTTGTCAGGTAGTTTGCACATATTTCTCCCATTCTGTGGGCCGTCGCTTCACTTTGTTGTTTCCTTTGCCGTGCAGAACTGCTCCCTTTATTCTCACTGAGGCTGGAAACTTACAGAACATCTTGGTGCCTTACTCTCTCACACCTCCCACATCCAACAAATCATCAGATTAGCATATTTTGACCTTCTAAATATTTTCCATATCTGTGTCTTCTTGAGCCTGTCATCTCGGCTCTTGCTCAGGCCTTGTGATGCTTGTCTGGACCACCAGTCTCTGGCTTGACTTCCTGCCTCAGTTCTGCCTTCCACACACCCCAGTGTGACTGAAATGAAACCCAAATCCAACCACATCAACATCTTTACAAAGTTGCTGCCAAGGCCACAGGATTGAGTTCAAGCTCCCCAACATCCCACAAAGCCCTCTGTGGTTTCACTCTGGTCCAAATCTAGGGTTTTAATTCACGCTATTTCCAGCCTCATATTTTCTGTTGCAATAACATCAAGCTGCTTGGTTTTCTTCAAACAATGGGCTGTTTCTTATGCTCATTCCTTTGCTTATATTGTCTCCTCTGCCAGGAGACAGGTTGAGGTTGATACCACCTCGGCAGGTATGTGGACGATTTCCCTTCAACCTGGTGAAAGAGAATAGAAATCCATAAGAGAAGGAGTATGAGGCAGCACAGTTTGTAGAGCAGGATGGGTGGATGTTTGTGACAATGGGTAACATTTACACAAACCACATTTTCTGCCGTAGGCCATTAGCTTGTATTCTGCTTCCATATTTTGGCTTGTGGTATACCGCAATCCGTATTGTTTGTTACATACATAACTTTTGGAAATTTTAATTTTCAAAAGAAAGTTGAAATATATCATTCCAAAATATATAGAATACTCTTCTGATAAAATCATTATCTGTAACGTATATTTTTTATTGATTCCCTAATATCCATTCTCTCCCAAATAGTCTAAAACGATAGTTCTCAGTGTGTAGTTCACCAACCAGCTGCATCAGTCTCGCTCAAGAACTTGTTAAAAACTTTTGAGCCCCATCTCAGACCTACTGAATCAGAAATTCTGGAGGTGGGGTTTAGCAACCTGGGTTTTGGTAAGGTCCTCCAGGGATCTGATGCATGTAGAGGTTTGGGAACCACTAGTCTAAGACAATCTTGATAATTCTACTCTTTACCACTGACTTGTTTAAGAATATATAGGTAACGGGATTCTGGCCAGTAAGAGGTGAGAAGTTGGTTTGGGCAGTAGGAAGCTTTCTGGGAAAAGTGTTCTTGTCCTAAAATGGATACTCAGTGAAAGATTATACCTGTGTTTACCTGCATGTTTTCATATCTGGATGAGATATCTGAAAATTGCTTTCCCCTCTTGGGACCATAAAAGGTGCCAGGTGAGGGCAAAGGCAGCAGCTGAGAGGGGCCAAGCAGAGAGAGCAAAGGACCTGGGCGACTTAGGACCTCACAGAGCCATTGATTAGCCAACTTTGGAAGCTATGCTACCTCTGGAGTATGAATTGTTTCCTGATTATTGAATTCCATTTGAATCAGCTCCCCCATAATTGTCAAAAAAATAAAAATGGATGCATACACATATTCTTTATATATACATGCATTTATTCACACCTAAAATCTCTTCCCTTGTTTTTAAAGGTGACACTGGACAGTGATTATTATTACTTACCTGTTAGTGAGGTTCTTTGAAACCAACTGAAACCCAGATGTCCCATTCACTTCTAGAATATAGTGGCCATGCTTCACTTTAATGGCCAGACACCAAATACTGATGTTTCAAGCCTTTTTGCTATTTGTCCTGGAGGTGCAAAACTTTTCAGGAGTCCCTGCCCAGGCATTCTCAGGAATCCCGCAGGAATGCAGTGCTCCTCAGTTCACTTGGGGCACTCTTCTGTGGGTCAATCCTTGTCATCCTTTAACGGGAGAAAATTACAACATGTGACTCCTCAAAGAATTTCTTGGTCAAGTACTCTCAGAGTCCACTTGAGGATACTTCTTTCCTCTATACTCTGCCTTGCCCCATGTCGTAGGAAATCGTTTCCCGCTCTCACATGGGAGTGCCATTGGCTGTGGCTTGCCTCTTCCTGGGATCCTCAGAGAGAATTAATGTCTCAGTAGTCAAAGGGGAAACAGTTCAAGAAATGCAATCTACCCACTAGGCTGATTAGCATTCACTTTATAATGCAGAGCCCTTTAGCTCCTCCTTGTCTCTAACTTCTTCCTCCTTTCCAGAATGTTATCGGTTTTCTCTTTGTATAATTAAAGACCTATTAAAGTTTTTCTACCAAAAATAAAAGAGCAATTTCTCCTCATAAGTGATTTCAGACTTCACTTTGAAGGTAGTTACCCTGCTTTTTGCCATCAAGGTTTTAAATAGCATGGAGTTGGGTTTTTGCTGATATCATGCAATATACAAGAATCCAGTGCTCTCTGAGAATTGGTGGGATAGGGAGTATAGGAGAAACTTAGAAATAAAGCAGCAGTTGGAGCCACCATGCCTGGCTTTTCAGGAAGAACAACAACACAATTAGACCTCAAGGACTTAGAACTAGAGGGTCCCTCAGGGCTTGAAAACTGACTTACCTCATCTCTCCCCAGCACATAAAACTCATGGATTTCTGGTTAAGCGTGCAGCCACTGGTCTATATCTTACTTAGCTCCCCACTACGAATTGTCTGTTTCTTTCCATAGTCCCCAGTTCAAATTTCTAAGGGAGAGGATTTGATTGGACTAGCTTGTCATTGGTTTTTGTGTCTGAGCAGAGCTTTATACCAGATGACCTCACAGGTCAATGACCCAGATGGAATGACTCCCTTGGGTCAGATGACAACCTTTAGTCTAATCAGCTGTGTTTATGGAATAGAGGTAGGGGTATGGGGCAGGGTCACAGGGAAGCTACAAAGTCACTCCTCCTCAAGGAATAGGTTAGGGCTGCTCCTTCAGCAGAGACTGAGTTGGACAGGGGGCAGGGGCGGGCCTCCTCCCTTAGAAGGAGACTGTAGGCCTAGCCAGGGCTTATCGCAGTGTGACCAAGAGGTACAATGCAGTCCTTTCCAAGGAAACACAAGGGGAGGCTGACTTTTAATTAAATGATTGACATCCACAATTTGACTTCAACAAGTTGTCCTTTCCAGGACTCAGTTTTTTCATCTATAAAATCAGACAGTTCATCTTAGTGATCTCTGGGGACCTTTCATTCAGGGAAGACCTGGGCTTATATCCTATTTGGAGCCCTGTTTCAGACAAAAAATACAAAATTTGATGCAAGATTTTGAAAGGGGCCCTGAAACTCAAGCATCCTTAGTTTCATATAATTCCATCTTTGCTCTCATCCTTAAATTCTACGGCTTCTTTCAGGTCATTGTTCTGGATTCTGCCTACGTCTTGTGCTTACAGCCTGAGGCCTTTTGATGAACGACATGCATGCTTGTCTGTAGCTTCACTTCCAAAGAACAGTATTACCCTAGCCATTTGTCCCTTAAATAGACTCCAGACAATTTGCTGGTTTGAGAGAGCCAAAAATTTGGTCCGCAAACATGTTACAAATTTGAAATATAATATTATCGTTATATTGAAACTGCCATGATTTGTACAGAAATTGTTTTTGTTTGTTTTCTCCTTAAAATTTTTATCTTTCTTTTTTTTATTATTATACTTTAAGTTCTAGGGTACATGTGCAGATCTTACAGGATTGTTACATAGGTATACACATGCCATGGTGGTTTGCTGCCTCCATCCCCCCTTCACCTACATTAGGTATTTCTCCTAATGTTATTCCTCCTCAACCTCTCCACTCACTGCTATCACTCCCCTAGCTCCCCACCCCCCAAGAGACCACAGTGTGTGTTGGTTCCCTCCCTGTGTCCATGTGTGCTCATTATTCAACACCCATTTATGTGTGAGAACATGCGGCATTTGGTTTTCTGTTCTTGTATCACTTTTCTGAGAATGATGGTTTCCAAATTCATCCGTGTCCCTGCAAAGGACATGAACTTGTCCTTTTTCATGGCTGCATAATATTCCGTGGTGTATATGTGCCACATTTTCCCTGTCTAGTCTATCATCTATGGGCATTTGGGTTGGTTCCAAGTCTTTGCTATTGTAAACAGTGCCACAATGAACATAAGTGTGCATGTGTCGTTATAATAGAATGGTTTATAATCCTTTGGGTATATACCCAATAATGGGACTGCTGGGTCAAATGATATTTCTATTTCTAGATCCTTGAGGAATCTCCACACTGTCTTCCACAATGGTTGCACTAATTTGCATTCCCACCAACAGCAGAAATTGTTTTGCTTTCTAACTCCATACTTTTCGAAGTGCACCCAGTCCTCAGAGATGTTACTGGTCAATGGTCAGTGGTCTTTATGTCTTGGCATACATTCATCTATCAGAGGGCAGTTTCTCATAGCTAATGTATCTTCTGGCTGTTGATGTGTCGCTGCTTATATTTCTTGAATGTTCATTTTCATTGTTACCATTGTATTGTATTATATCTGCCTGTTTACATACATGGATCAATAGTTCCAAAGAAATTCATGGTAGTGTAAAATCTGAGATGAAAATATTGATGTATTGACTCAGAATAACTAACTTTATAAATATAAACAGTGGGCAGTGCTCCATTCAGAAAAAGCTCTAAAAAGAAGTATGGTGCTGTTGAAAAGTTAGATTTAACTGATTCATTAATATATTGTCTAAGAGGAGACTCTGTCCAGCAAGGGTGAAAACTGCTGATGTTTTCTTTCATGACATTTCCATAAAACCTTCAACCACGTATTTAGTAAACTAAGTATAAATGTTACTAAACCAAGTCTTGCTGTTATTTCTGATGACCTACAATTAAAAGGAGAACCATAAAATATAGAAATCAAATAGATGTGGAACTTTCCTACAACTCAAGTGTTCATCTCATTGAAAATTTCAGACAATAGCTTTCTGATCATTGACAAGAAACTACAACCATTGTTACTATGTATTGCCTTTTCCTATCCTATTTTTAATCTTTTTGCTCTACTTTTTGAGAAATCTGTTAAGCTTTATCTTCTAATACATCTATTTTTTAGAGATTTTTGCTTATTTTTAAATGTTTCTTTTTTACAACATCCTGTTCTTGCTTTATGAGTAAGGTATTTCCTCATCTCCCTGAAGATGTGAATTGTTTTTCTTCTACATGAAATATCTCTGCTGGCCTCCCATTTGCATCTTTCAGCTATCTCTGTTATCTGTAGAGTAACTAGAAAGGTTGGCCTCAAAGGGCTAAAAGTCTTTGATTATGTGCTCATATTAAAGAAGGAGATCCTGAAAAGCTGCTTAGATGCTCTATGTATATGGGTGGAATTTGCCAACTGTGGTTCATTAAAGAGTGATCTGGCCGTCAGTATCTTTAGTGTATTCTAAAGAGTATATTTAGCATGTATTTTCCTGTACTTGGCAGATTCCACAGGGGAGACTGTTTCACTTCTTGCTTGCAGGGAATATATATTGTTGCCAAAATTGTGGGAGCCAGGGTAGGAGAAGGAGCCAGACTATCAACTTTTAGTATGTAAACTCCCTCTCATCTCCCTGGGTTCATAACCGTGTCCATGCCTCTAGCTGTTCTGGGTTCTCCAGAGCATATCCCTCTCTTTTACATTCTCCAGAAAGGCAGCCTTTCCTGCTTGGGATGAAGTTAGGGATCTGGGCATTTAACAAATTAAACAGACATTCAGCCAAGCTTGCTCTTATTAACCCCGCTATCACTTTCACTTGTTGATAGGGGTATAGTTAGAATGGCATTCTGCCTCAGTAATGGCGGACCATCTCTATAATGGTGGACTGCCTCAGTAATGCTGGATTGCCTTGGTAATGGCTGACTTCCTCATAATGGCAGCCTGCCTCGGTAAGGGCAGACTGCCTCAGTAATGGCAACTGCCTCGGTAATAGCGGACGCCCTTCCCCCCACAAAGCTGGACCATCCCAGGTCCAGCTGTGCTTGCTGTGAAACTCTCAATCCAGAGCATTTCAGATTGCTGGTCTTTGTGGGGGTGGGAACCAGCCGAGCCAGATCACCTGGCTCCCTGTTTCAGCCCCCGTTTTTTTCAGTTGAATGGGTGACTCTGTCTCCCAGGCATTCCAGTCACCAGCTGAAATGGCGCCCAGATTTGTGTGAGTTTTTGTGCGGAGACCTGCTGCGGAACAGCCACGCTGGAGACTCCTGGTGCTTTTCTTCCAGGAATCTCCTGGTCTGTGGGCAGTAAAAATTCATTTGGGAATGTAGTGATCACTTACCCTCTGCGTTTTCGCTGGGAACTACAATCCAGAGCTGTTCCTATTCAGCCATCTTGGATCCTCTCCTCGACAGTGGGTAATTTGTAAAGGGAAGAAGTTTAATTGACCGACAGTCATGGTGGAAGGTGAATGAGGAGCAAAGTCATGTCTTACATGGTGGCAGGCAAGAATGCTTGTGCAGGGTATCTCCCATTTATAAATACCATCAGATCTCGTGAGACATTCACTACAATAAGAATAGTATGGAGGAAATGGCCCCCATGATTCAATTATCTCCACCTGACCTCTGCAATAATTGAATTATTACAATACAAGGAGATTTGGGTGGTGATGCAGCCAAACCATATCAATATATATATTATATGTTAAATTATATGTGAAGTTAATAGACTATTTTAAGAGCAGTTTTTAGGTTCACAACAAAATTGAGAGAAAGATACAGAGTTTCTGCATACTCACTCCCCTCTTCCCAACCACCCCCCAACACATATACCTGGTGCATACACACAGCCTACCTCACCATCAACATCCCCTGTCAGTGCAGTACATTTTTCACAATCAATGAGCCGGGCTCGACACATTATTACCAACCAAAGTCTACAGTTTACATGGGGTTCACTCTTTGTGTTGTAGATTCTGTCTTTTGACAAATATAGTGACATGTACCCACTATTATAGTAGCATCTGGGTAGTTTCATTGCCCTAAAAATCATCTTTGCTCCACCTATTCATCCTTCTGTCTGCCCGAGCCCCTGGCAACCACTGATCTTTTTAGTGCCTTCTTAGTTTTGCTTTTTTCAGAATGTCATATAATTGGAATCATATAGCACATAGTCTTTTCAGATTGGTGTCTTTCACTTAGTAATATGTACTTAAATTTCTTCATATCTTTTCATGGCTTTATAGCTCATTTCCTTTTAATGCTGAATAATATCATTGTCTGGATGTATCACAGTTTTTTTCATCGATTCATCTACTGAAGGGCATTTTGGTTGCTTCCAATTGTTGGCAGTTATGAATAAAGGTGTTGTAAACATTCATATACAGGTTTTTGTGTGGCTGTTTTTAATTCCAGGTAGATACCAAGGAATATTGTTGCTAGGTCATATGGTAAGAACTTTAGTTTTATAAGAAACTGTCAAACTGTCTTTTAAAGTGGTGATAGCATTTTACTTTTTTGTTTTTTTGAAATGGAATTTCATTTTTGTTGTCCAGGCTGGAGTGCAATGGCACAATCTTGCCTCACTACAACCTCTGCCTCCTGGGTTCAAAGATTCTCCTGCCTCAGCCTCCCAGATTAGCTGGGACCACAAGCATGCACTACCATGCCCAGCTAATTTATTTTTAGTAGAGATAGGGTTTCACCATGATGACCAGGCTGGTCTCAAACTCATGACCTCAAGGGATCCAGGGATCCACCCACCTCAGCTTCTCAAAGTGCTGGAATTACAGGCATGAGCAACTGCACCCGGCCCTGTTTTGTATTCTTATACCCTCACCAGCATTCAATGTCAGTGTTTTGGATTTTAGCCATTCTAGTATGTACGTATTATCTCATTGTTGTTTTAATTTGCAGTTCCCTAATGGCATATGATATTGGGCATCTTTTCATATGCTTATTAGCCATCTGTATGTCTTCTTTGGTGAAGTATCTATTCATATATCTTGCCACTTTTTAAATCAGGTTATTTTCTTATTGTTGAGTTTTAAAGTTTCTTTGTATATTTTGAATAACATGTCCTTTATCATACATGTCTTTTGCAAACATTTTCTCCCAAACATATAATTTTCAATGCTTTATTATTTTAACTCAAGATAAGAAATATTTTTTGGAGCACTTATTAAGTACTTAGCACTGCATGGGCATTGGATATTTAACACAGAAAAAGACCCAATACCTACATTTAAAGGGCTTCAATTTGTCATAAGCATTTCCCTGTGTGTCAAAAAAATTTTTATTAAGAAAAAAAGTGATGACAGTAGTCAAATATTCCATTATATGAAACTTCCTAACATTAGACCTTTAGATTGCTTACACTGTGAGCAAATAACGCTGTCTGAAACTTTTTGTATATAAACCTTTGCCCATATTTTAGAAAATTCCTCTGAATTTGTAGGTATCTGCTCCAAGAAATGAACTTGGCCGAGAAGAAGTAACATTTTTATAGCTTTTGATGACTCAAGGAAGTTTTAAGTCAGACACTTGCTAGTTTGGTAAAATTAATTAAGCTAGAAATGGTGAGAATTTTAAAAGGAGAGATAGCCTTTTCTCACAAATAAGGAAGTTTATTTTGTAAACAAAGATGAACTTTTTTAAAAAAGGTATTTATTTTTGGCTGATCCTGTAAGTCATTTTCACTGATATTAACATTTATTACATTAGGTCTCCACCCCAACCCTACTGCCCAGAGATTCTGATTCAGGGATCTAGAGTATAATGTAGTGGGCAGGAGAGTTCACACGCATAAAAATATATGTGTGTGTGTGTGTGTGTGTGTGTGTGTGTGTGTGTGTGTATAACAGACAGGATTCCAGAGTAAGCTAGACTTGGAGGAACACTAGCTCTGTTCCAGGCCTGAAATATCATCAAGCCTGTTACCAGTTTAAAGGGCAAAGATTTTAAAAACCATTTTTTCTATGAAGATAACTATATAATTATAATTGGTCATATGTGGACAAAGACAGAAAATGAACTTGGAAAAATGAAAAGAATGCAGTTAGAATAGAGGCAGTTGTAATTTTTTGCAGCCACCGCAGGCAAACATAGAAACTCCACCCATCACAGACTCCTGGCTCCTTTCCTGTGACCTTCTTACAACATCTCTATTCCACATAAAATTATCTCCTTTTTTCTTTATATTCGTTTTTGTCTCTCTTTGTTAGCTCTTCTTCTTAGATATGTTATTACTCAAAGGTTTGTTATGGAAGCAGGCAAAGTATAATGTAATGAATGAATAAATAAATAAGCAAATGGAACAGAAGGTAGTTTTTTCCTTGTCATATCTGGCCAAACTCTAACTTCAATAGGATATCACGCAATGGCAGAATCGACAGGGGGAAGGATTTAAAGCATAGAATGCTTTTGCCACCACCATTTTCTTAGTGATTTTGACAACAGGATTAATTTAGGAAATGAATATATTGACCTCTTTGATTTAATGTCATGCCTGGTCCCTTGGAATGTTTAACTCTAGTTAGTAGACCTCTCTTTTTGCAGAAGCATAGGTTAGCAATTCTGAAACTATTCTTTGTGCATTCCAGGATTGAGCAGATAAGTTGTAGACAGTGGGAGCCAGGTTTTGCACTTTAGGAGAACAGAGCTACAATTGTAAAAGAGGAGATAGAACGAACTCTGCAGTATTGGATTCAAATTGGAGATGCGGATGTGAACTCCTGGTTTCTAATACATACACACATACATGCCTGCATACATACATGTGTGTATGTGTTTAGATATATGCAAATGCATATAGATGTGCATGGATTATATGTATATGTGTATGTGCATTGCATGTGAGTACTTGTGGCTATGCACACATTTGTTTGCATATACATATAAACATTTCTGAGCTCAGTCCTCTGAGATGACCTTGATGTAGTTTCACTTTAGTAGCAATGAGCATATCTAGAAACCAGATCTTTATTTCTGTATACCCTATTCTCCACTAAAAGGAACCAGGGTTTTTTGGAGAAGTGGTTAAATTCAAATTTGGGGCAGGTAAAGAAGAGTAGCAGCCTGGAACATCATGTTATGCCAAAAATGAAGAAAGTGCTTACAGAATAAGAGGGACATGTCAAAATGACACAGGAGCCAGCCCAAAGAGGCTCCCATTGGCCAAATATGAGATAATTTAAGCATTAAAATAAGTTACTAATTTAAATAAATAATTTTAGTAAATGTCATACTATTGAATAAAGCAAGAATCTGTGAGCTACTCTGATATAAACAAATAAGGGAGAAGTGAGAGCTTCAGTAGAAAGCCAACCAATAAATATAGAAAGAATGTTGAAAATCAAAAATCATATTCTGCAAGCCATCATAAAAATAATTGATTCAGTCAAGAATCATCTCTGAATGTGAAAACTGATGGATGGAAGTTTGATGAGATTTAGGATCTTTACATTGTCTCAAAGTATATTCCTGCAAGGTACATTTTATTTACAATGGGTGAAATAGTAACTCAAATGGAGAAACCTGGCAAACACCATCTTAACCGAAAGATTAAAGTTGACATCACTAGTGGTGGGACTGACCAACAGCATGTGCCACATGATGTCATGCACTGAGGAAAAGCCAGAATTACTTTTGTTATACGGCTAGAGGTGTATAACTTTAAGTGTGTGGACACATCAGATAACCCAAAATGTGGAACACTCTCTAAAATACCTATCCTGAACAAAGATAGACCCAGGAACTTCCCAGATTAAAGGAGACTAAAAAATCATGACAACTGAATGCAATGTATGATTTTAGATTTTCTTTTATAAAAGATATTATTGGGACAGTTGATAAAATCACAATAAGGTCTGTAGTTTTAGATAATATTATTTCAATATTAATTTCCTGATTCCAATAATTGTACTGTGGTTATGTAAGAAAGTTCTTTATTTTTAGGAAATATATATTGAAGTATTTAAGAATAAAAGAACTTTGTGTCTGCAATTTACACTTAAATACTTCAGAAAAAAATCTGTGTGTGTTTATATTTAGAAAATGAAAAGACAAACATAGTAATGTTTGGGTGAACTAACATTTTGGGAATCTGGGTGAAGGGTATCCAGGCATACAGAGAATTCTTGCAACATTTCTACAAGTCTGGAATTATGTTTAGTGTTTTTGTTATTTGAATTTTAATACATTTATTTATAATGTTCAAATTAAGAAATTAAACACTCAGTATATGAAAGAATAGAAGGAATGGCGTTGAAAAAAGTGACAGTAGAGTTTATATTGTATTATAATATTATACAGTATTGTAATACGTAACATTACTATATGTATTACATAATACATATATACCGATGCTTCTTGACTTACAATGGAGTTTTGTCCCAGTAAACCCATTAAGTTGAAAATGCATTTAATACACTAAACTTACCAAACAGCATAGCTTACCACAGGCTATCTCAAATGTTTTCAGAATGCTTACATTAGCCTACACTGGGGCAAAATCATCTAACACAAAACCTATATTATACTACAGTGCTTCATATCTCATGTAAATTATTGAATACTGTACTGATAATGAAAAACAGAATGGTTGTTTGGGCACTTGAAGTAGTTTCTGCTGAATACATGCTGCTTCTGCATCTTGGCAAAGTCAAAAACTCTACGTCAAACCATCATAAATCAAACATGGCAAATCCGGTACTGTCTGCACAATATTATAATATTGAATTATGCTGTAGCTATTGTGATATAATCACAGTTATGTGCCAGCATGATTCTTTGTGAATTCAGTGAGACCTGGTCTATGTCTTTCAGATAAATGACCTAAGACTAGATGATAGCAGGGACATTATACGTCAAAATAGTGATTTCAGTCACTCTCACATAAGGTGGCGGGCAGGAACGATTGACAGCTATCATCTTAAAAGCTTATTGGAGTTAGACCGTGGTTCCTCACATCTGCTGACCTGTGACTGTGGAATAAACAACTCTGATGACTGTTTATTCATGATCATACTGTAGTCATGTTCCTGAGGAATTCCAAGGCAGTAAAAATTTAGAAGCTAAATGTTTAACTTTCCAGAATGTAACTTTTCTGCACTAAGTCAGAGCAAGGCTCACGGAAGCAAACTTCCTTGTTCACTAAACACTCAGCACAGAAAAATTGAGAGATCACACATGTAACTGTGAACTTTGCACTCAAAGATTCATAAACTTAACAAACCAAAAATAGTATCTGTTGTTGATCCAAAAGCCTCCATTCTAATGACAAACTTATGGTGGCTAAAAACTTTTTAAATGTTAGGTTGAGTTCCTGCTTTGTCCCTCTGCATGTGTTTGAGCCAGGTTAAGTTGATTTGAACCTGGGAAAAGAAACACATTGCCTCTGTAGGGTTTTCTAAGCCATTTGAAGAAAGGTACTAAATAACCAGTTCTGTGAGGTTTTAGAATCCTCCAGGGGGCACCAGAACATTCCAATGCAGGTGAACACATTTCATTAAGTCCAGAATGGCTAATCGTATTACCTTATTATAATTGATTCCTCTACCATAACATTTTCAGTTGCATTAACATCATTTTTTTTGTACATTTACTTTTACAACATTTGTGAGTTTATGGAATGTTTCTGCCTCTCTGAGGAGGCAGAGGAAGGAAAGAGATCATCTCTTGGATGAGTCCTTAGAAACTAGAGCCATGTCTCCTCTGGGTAAATGTGAAAGGTTTCAGCCCACTCGGAGAGTAAGAATTTTCCAAATGTTCCTAATCTGACAGGGAAAAAAAAAAAACTTGAGGAAACTGAGAATTCAATTTACTTTCTTAGCCTTAAGGCTGTGTATAAGCCACCCTGTTATTATCATTAATAATAAACGCAGTGAATGTCAGACAGGCACTTCATGGTAGATTTTTATATGAATTTTATGCAAAAGTAAAGGGTTGCCAGGCTACTGCATAATATTACTCAGTTCTGGTCCAGGAGTACAAAATTCCACCAGGCCTCCTGAGCCCGTCCCTCCAATTAGTGGCTACTTCATTATGAATAAAGAACCCTCATTACTGTGGGCCTTCAAGTGAAATAGGATCCCCTACCTCTTGAAATCCGCCTTTCTAAGTACAGACAGTTCCCAACTTACAAACAATCCACTTAAGAACCACCAAGGCATTCAGAGGCTGCTGTAGGCTCCTGCAGCTGCCGCCTGGGCCCCCTGCCCGGCCCCCTGCCCAGCCCCCACCCCACACTTCTGGGCTGCTCAAGGGAGCGCTGCCCACCCCCCTTGCTGAGCCAGCTGCCCACCTGCCCCTCGGACTGCAGGCTTGGAGCTGGGGGTTCAGTGAGGCCTCAGAGCTACCGCTGGTTTTATAGTTGAGCTCAGCTATGGGGTAAATAGGCTTTTGTGGCCTGGCCTGGGAACCGAACCACCATTTAAAAAAAAAGAAGAAGAAAAAACCTGGCTCCATGGGAAAATGTATTCTGCATTCCCAGTAGCCAGCCAACACATGTTAGAATGACTGTGGAGGCTGTCTTCTGTCTTCATGCCCCTAGCAGGGCGAGAAGAAAGAATCCGCCTGTGTGTTCTGGGTTCTGGGTCCAGCTCTAGCACTAAACCCAACATGGGACCTTAGTAAGCCCTTTAACCTCTCTGGGTATCACATCCTCTATAAGAAAATAGGATTGTACTAAATGAGTCATAAGCCTCTTTCTAGTATAATGGCCCCAATTGATCAAAGCTCTACCCTCATTTTATTCATTCAGAGGCGTTTTACTCAGGCACCTGCTTTGTGCAGGTTCTGGGCCTAGTGGTGAGGATACAGTCAAATAACACAGATCCCAGCTCTCACAGGGTGCAGTGTTGGGGAGATAAATATTTAAGTGAATGCTCATAAGTGCTATGACTGCGACAGGCACTGGGTGCTGTAAAAGCCCAGAAGGTCTGAATCAGATGAAGACTGCAGAGGAGTTGGCTCGCAGGCTCACTCCCCTGATTTCTATTTTAATTGACTCCTCTCCCAGGGTATCAAATCTGGTTCACTGGGAAGCATGGCTCCTGCATCTGCCGTCCTAACAGTTTGGCTTGGTCCCCTGACCATCAAGGAAAGTCTTGCCTTCCTCTTTGCATCACTGAAAGATAGAATACAGGGATGCTGCCACCAAACCATAGACTTGATTCCTATGAGTAAGGCCCTAAATGCTTGCTGCTCCTCTGCCCTAGGAAGCCCCAGCCAAAAAAGTCTCTCTCTTGCTCTCCTTGGGGCCTTCCCTGCCCTGAAGAGAGGCAGGATTGGCAGCAACTCACACCCCCAAGTTTAAAATATTCCTTACCACCCAAATATTTCTAAAGGCCCAGCTACCTCCTGCTGTCCTATATTTGTAATTTTCTAATTATAATTCTACCAAAAATCCCTGCCAGACTCCTACCCTACTCCACACTCACTTTTAAAATAGTAACAATCAAAGTGATTCAAAGAAGTCACCTATCATTTGGAAGGCGGCATAACAGTGTTTCAAGGTGGAATCTTGACTCTGTGCCTTGATATTGCACATTATGAAATTATATCATTATGAAGGTTCCTGAGCAAGGAGGTGACCATGGAAAAGCAGTTTTGAGGAAAGTTAATTTTGGTAGCTCTGTGTAGGATGCTACAAGAATGGAGAGGAGGGAAAAGATGAGAGATTTTCAGCGTAGAAATGATGAGACTTAGAACCAAATAAGTGTGTCATTATGCAATAGGAAGTTATATAACTTTTCTATACTCTCAGAGTATCTTATTTGATTCTATGAAAGCATGTCGATAATTATAACTGGAAAATCTTTTCATATAAATAACAAAACACCCCAAGAAAACATTATATAACAGTTTTCTAATCCCCATTCCATTATGTTCCCTTAGGATGCCTTTAGTATAAGAAACAGCCTGATGCCATGGTAAGGAGCTCAGTCTCTGCAGTGAGCATCTCCTGGGTTCAAACTGTGGCTTCACCACTTCATAGCAGTATAATCTCAGGCAGGTCTCTTAACTCCTGAGTATTTCAGTGTCTTCATCTGAAAAATGGAGATCCTGTCACGTGCTGTAAAATGACTTTCTATGACAGTGGTCCCATAAGGTAATGATGGGGCTGACAATTCCCATTGCCTAGTGACATCTCGATGGTACTAACTGTGCAAATCTGGCCTAAGTTGTGTCTTAGTTTTTAACAAAAAAAGGTTAAAAAGTGAAAAAAGTTAAAGATAGAAAAAAAGCTGATTGAATAAGGATATAAAAGAAGAAAATCTTTTGTGCAGTTGTACAATGTATCTGTGCTTTATGACAAGAATTATTACAGAAGAGTCAAAAATTTTAAAATGTTGAAATAAAGTTTGAAAAGTTACAGTAAAGTAAGGTTAATTATTATTGAAGAAAGAAAAATATTTTTTTATAAATTTAGTGTAGTCTAAGTGTAGTGCTTATAAAGTCTACAATAGCGTACAATAATTCCCTGGACCTTCACATTCACTCACCACTCACTCATCCAGAGAAACTTCCAGGCCTGCAAGCTCCATTTGTGGTAGGCCCCTAAACAGGTTTATCATTTTTATGCCATATTTTTACTGTACCTTTTGTATGTTTAGGTGTGTGCAGATACACAAACACTTATCATTGTGTTACAATTGCCTACAGCATTCAGTACAATAACATGTTGTACAATGATGATACTAACTGTGCAAATATATATGTTCAAAGTGATTCAAAGAAGTCACCTATCATGTGGAAGGTGGCATAATAGAGTGGTTCAGGTTGGAACCTTGAACAAAATAACATGTTGTACAGGTTTGTAGCCTAGGAGAAATAGGCCATCTCATATACTATAAGTGTAGCATCTGATATGTGAGCAAGGATGACATCACCTAACAACATGTTTCTGAGAACATATCCCCATCATTAAGTGACACATAAAAGTAATCAGGTCAAGCTCATAAGATCCTAATGAGGATTAAATCTGTAATATTTGTAAAGTTCTTAGAACAAAATGTGGTCCATATTAAGCACAACATAAACATTCTGTGTTGCCCAATTGTAGGTGTTCGATAAATAAAATAAATGCAAACAAGGTAATAGCCTGTGTGCTATGTTGAGATATTGAATGGTTTGTCTTTTGAGAAATGGAGACAACATTACTGAAATAAGAATATAATTCTAACTAGCGGTCATATTTCCCCATCTCAGTGGCACATTGAGGCCCTGTCACATCTATGTAATGGAGTCCATCAAACTGAATACATTATGCATGAAAGTGCACTTGTGATACCTCACCCTGGTCAGCCCCTTTTCCTTCCCTCCTTGTTTTTGTTGACCGCAGCTTGAAATCTTAACTTCAAATTCAACTTCTCTTTTCTCTTTTCTGACCCATTTATTTGGTTTCAAAATCTCATCATTTCTACCCTGGAAATCTCTCTGTCATCCATCTCCTGTCTCCGTTTGCATAGAAGCCTACATAGAGCTGCCAACCTCATCTTCCCAAAACACCACTCTACTGTGGCCACTTCCCTGCTTAGGACCATCGGCAGCTCCCCATTGCTTAACAAGCAAAGCCCTCAGCCTGTCATTCAGGACCACACAAATCCAGCCCACTGTCCTTCCCTAGGTCCAATACTCATATTCCCAACAGCCTTTTCTCCACGGTGACCACATGAGTGCTGTGCCAAGCATCGTCCACATTTATGTTTGTTGTCCAGGCTTCACTATAAACGATGCCCCTCTTCACTCACAGTGTCCCTGTTTGGACAGTAAATCAGTAAATTGTATGGTCACCCTGCTGTTACCCCATTAGCCAAACCATGTATCCCAGAATTCCCTGTCTTCTCCCCTGTTCCTTTCATCTGAATTACCATCTCTTGATCTGTGCCTATCCAAAAGCTTCCCCTTTCTCAAAGGCCATTCAAATATTACTTCCTGTACTCTCAAAAATCTCCCACGGTTCTTTATACGCCACTCTTTTACCACCCAACACTTTCTAATGTGTATAATGATTGTTTATATGCTGTATCGCTCCTCTTTCAGAATACGACCCTTGAAGAAAGAAACTGTGTCTGATTAACAAAGTGTTTCCTGTAGCATCTAACCCAGGGTCTTACCTGCATGGAAAAATAACAGACATCAGTTCCCGAGTGCTTGCTATGCTCCAAGCACTGTATGTATAATCAGTATACACTTTAAATACCATCTGTATGTATTATCTCATTTAATCCTAACAATCCCTTTGAAATACTGTGTCTCTGTTTACAAATTTGGAAATTAAGCCTTCTGCTTCACAGAAGCAGTAAGCCTGCATATAAACATTCGAGCCCAAATTTCTCTGACTTCAAAGGGCATGCTGTTAACCTTTTCACTCCAGGCAGATGGTTCTTAAACTTAAATATACAGTAGAGTCTTCTGGAGGGCTTGGTGAAAGGAACTGATGTGCCCTGTCCTAGTTTCTGATTCTATAGGCCTGCGTTAGGGCCCAAGAGTTACATTTCTATAAAGCTCCCAGGTGATGCTGATGTTGCTGATCCAGACAGCACACTGTGAAAACCACTGTATAAGTAAGCGTAATCATTCATCAATGAATAAATGGATGGATGGATGGATGGATGGATATGGATGGCCAGATGGGTGGGTAAGGTGAATGGATGGTTGGATGAATATATTTAAATTAATCACTTGGTTTAAAGTTTCATATGTCTGCTCTAATTTTATACATTAGGCACATTGATATATTCACTTATAATTCTTAAAAGATCAGGATTAAAATTAACTTTTATTTTACACAGCCATCTTTACTGTTTCATAATATTGCTTACATTTGAATTTGAGCTGATTATTTCAGTTTTTTAAAACCAAAGACAGAATTTTAAAAACTTATTTCTCATTTTTGTGTATGTGTGTTTGGTTTTCTTTCTTTTTTTCTTTTTTGAGACAGAGTCTGACTCTGTTGCCCAGGCCAGAGTGCAGTGGCACAATCTCAGCTCACTGTAGCCTCTGCCTCCCAGGTTCAAGCAGTTCTCCCACTTAGGGTGCTGTTCAAGCAGCCTCCTAAGTAGCTAGGACTACAGGCACACACTATCACACCTGGTTAATTTTTATATTTTAGTGAAGATGGGGTTTCACCATGTTGGTCAGCTGGTGTCAAACTCCTGACCTCAAGTGATCCGCCCTCCTTGGCCTCCCAAAGTGCTGGGATTACAGGTGTGAACCACAGCACCCAGCCTTTTCTATCTTAAAAATATTTAGTCCAAAATGATGTTAAGGATGGCTTACACATCTCTCCCATCTCCTTTCAACATCTTTTCTATACACTTGCATGTGTATTTAACACACAATAGGCTTTTAATCCACAATAGTTCATTAGGTTTTATTTCAGAAATGAATTATTCCTTCAAACCTAAATGTATTCTAAAGGGATTATTTTTAAGTGGCCTAGGAAGAGAGAAAGCTATCTTGTGATTTATATATTGTGATATATTCCCCAAGGAGCATGGTTAGAGCAAATTTCCTTCCCTCTCCAACCCCCGCACTGTTTCACCTCTTAACAAAATGACCCATGATGTGAATTCAGCTGTTATTTCACCGTTGAGCACATTGCATCTTATTGATAAAAGATACAGCTGGAGCAAAAGGCAGTGTGCATGCCCTTCCTGTAGTCCTCTTGGAGCGTGGAAATGGCACCAGACCATAATGTACATCTGTAATGTAAGGCTCCACGTTACTCTACAGAGACAAAATGAGAGGGGCATTTTCCATAGGAAATGCAAGCACTTCAAAATGCACCTGAGTACTTTTGTGTTTGATTACGCACCACGTTTGCCAATTTAGAAGGCACAGTGGTTATGACCTTGCTTTTGGAAATTAAAAGCCCATTGATTTCTGTTTGCAGAAGATGCTAACAAATTAACTAGGTCTTTTTATTTTATCAGTGAGATAAGCATCTTAATAGAGATTAATAAGTAACTTTCTATGTTAGTGATGATATACCATGCAGTGAACAATAAAATTATGTAAATGCTAGTCTATATTTTTTATTCTTAGGGTGTTTTTCAAATACTACTTTGTTTTATACACTGTTTGTGCCCAATCTCATCTTTCTGACAATTTGGAATTTCCTTGAGAGTAGAGATCATGCCTTTCCGTAGTTTTGAATGTTTTTATCTCATTTACCCTCACAACCACCCTTACAGAGAGGCATAATTGACCTTCATAGAGCTAAACACCTGGACTTACATGCAACTTCTACTAACAGCATTAAGCATTACAGTTTTAAAGAAAGCTTCTCATATACATGTTCTCTCTTATTTATCTCATGCTTATTTTCCAGATCTAATGGCAGAAATTCAGAAAGGTTAAATAACTTGCCCAGGGTTACAAAGGAAGGAAGCTTCTGATCCAGGCATAGCCCAGGCCTTCTAGCCCCATATTGGATACCCTTTCCACTCCACCATTAAAGAGGGGTTTTAATAGTTGTTGACTGAATGCATATAATTGTCCCTAAACTATTCCCCTTTGCAAAAACCTTTTCCATCTCCCTTTAACATGTATACATGAGTATGTGTGTATCTCTTACTGGGTTATATTCCAATGTGGCTACATTGCTTAAGCTTTGGGATAGGATCACATCTGCATACAGAGGTTAGAAGAGCCTTTAACGGGACAAATATCTGGGGGAAAAGTCCTCAGACTGATCTTTAACTGTTAAGCTAGAACTCTCTTAAGTAAAGGCTTTTCGTCATGTAGGTAAGTTTCAGTGTCAGGTAGATTTAGATGTCAGGTGGTTGCTAAGCTAATCCTCCTCCCATTCCCATAGGAGACCAAGGGATGGAAAAGCAAACTAAATCTTGTAAATCAGTCTATTTAGTTGTAACTTTTTTCTCTTATGTCTATTTCTTTTCTGTTATTCTCAAGTCTTTAGGAAAGTTGTGGTTAGAGATTCTAGCCTGACCACCACTGTATTGTGGAAAACTATGGAAATAGTCATTGCATGTCCCTGTGCATGCTAATGTTGTTACTGGGAGGCTATGCCCTGCACACACTAGTGATGGAGGCAGCAACTTGAGGGACATACCATCCAAGGGTATAATCTCCTCATGTGGAGATTATCATTTACACCGCCTACCTTAGAGTGAGAGTGGGCTTTCTTTAAAAAAACAAAAGCAAATATATTTAACACTGAAGTGACTAAATAGAAATCTGTAACATACAATGCAAAACAAAGTTTTTAAAAGACAAAATGTTTTTTAAAAATAGAATAATAAACTCTGAGTGTTAAATCTGCTGGCCATTCTGAAAGGATGATCTTTCAGGTAATCCTTTAATTTTTTAATTATTATTTTATGTTTTATCAACAAGAAACGTTTACAGGAAACATATCACCCATAAGATAACAATTAGGATTCCAGAGATAATGGGCGTTCCTTTAACTAATTCCACTTTGGAACATCCCAGTGGTTGCTTTAATGACTTTAGCGACTTCTGTTTCCAAGAAAGAAGAGTCCCATTCTGCTCTGCCCAACTTTCATAGTTATTCCTTCAAGTATTTGTTGCGCAATTAAGATGTGTCAGGCACTGTGCAGAGCTCTGAGAATAAAATTGTGAATAAGGACTGCTCCTGCCTTCCTAGAATTCAAAGTGTAGAAGAGAAGACAGACATTAATCAAGCAATTGAAATGCAGGGAGTCTAGTAATAGGAAAGAGAATGTAAAGGATCTTGTTAGGGAATGTAGCAGGGATGACTAACATTATCCAGCGGGTCCAGAGAGGCTTCTCAGAGATTCTATGATTTAAGCTGAGCCTGAAAAGTGTATAGTTAGTAGCCAAGGGAAAAAGAGGGTAAGAGTGTTTCTGGTGGAGTTGTAGGATATGTGAAATCCCAGAAGTGGTTGAGGGAAGAAATGACATAGTCAAGGAAAGGAAAGGAATTGACTGGAGCATTGAGTTTTTCTTCCATAAGCTTTGCAAGTAGCTAGTGTTAGCTTTAATTAGATCATAAAGGAGCAGGTTCAAATAACATTGTTCCAATAATAATGTACACTCAGACACGTTCAGCTTATAAGAAGTAAGAAGACTGGAACATTCAGATAATCTTCTGGATAGCTTTAACTATAAATTATATGTTTATTTTGCACTTAGATTATGTTCTGTTTACCTCTTACGCAAGGTAATGTGAATACTCTTCGTGCCTCACATTTCTTAATTAAGCACTGGCTTATTTTCTGAGCCACATGTAAAAACTGAAAATGCCAAATACCTAAGAATACGTCTTGTAACAGACATGTAAGACTTCTATACTAAAACTGCAAAACATTGCTTAGGAAAATTAAAGCAGGTTTATGAAAAGGGAGGAATATACCATATTAAGAAATTAGAAGACTTCAAATTGACCTACAGATTAAATACAACACTATTCAAAATCCTACTAGTAAATAGTAAAGATGAGTATAAACTGATATAGATATACGAGGGACAATAGAATAGCCAGGATAATCTTTAAAAATAAGAACAAATATAGAGGACTCACATTTACAGCTATTAAGGCTTATTATAAAGCAAAAATAATTAAGACAGTGTGATCTTGTCCATAGAATAATCGAATCCTGTGTTGGTTATCTATACAGAATATCAGGAACCTGACCCTTATTTCATATCATACATAAAAATTAACTAGGGCTGGATCATAAAGGCCAAAGGCAAACAATAACTCTTTCAAAATAAAACATAGATACATATTTCAGTGACCGTAGAACAGATGAAGAGTTCTTAAATAATATGCAATTGTACTACCGTAAAAGAAAATAATAAATTATACTCTATGAAAATGAAATCTGTTCATTAAAAGACACCATTTAGAAAAGATAAAGACAAATTGCAGAGAGGGAGAAGATATTTGTAACACATATATCATATCCAACAAGGGACTTGTATTCAGAATATCTAAAGAAGTTCTAAAACTCAAAAACAAAAAAACAACAAAAAAAAGACTGGCTACCACCTAATTAAAAAATGGGCAAAATGTTCTGCACATGTACCCCAGAACCTAAAGAGCAATAATATTTATATAATATATAATTATTATATATAATATATTATATATAATATATTATATATTATATATTATATAATATTATAAATATTTTATAATATTATATATGTTATAAATATTTATAATATATATTATATAATATTGTATATATTATATAATATATATAATAATATATATTATAAATATATGTTATATAATATATAATATATATATTATATAATTATATAATATATAATATATATTGTAATATATGATATTTATATATTATATATAATATATAGTATATGATATTTATATATATTTATTATATATAAAGAAATAAATGCACAAATTGAGATGGATTGTAATTGTAAAATATACACTAGAATTCAAAGACAATGTAAGTAAAATATCTCAGTAATGCTTACATTGGTTACATGTTGAAATGATAATATTTTGCATATATTGAGTTAAATACAAAATATAATTAAAATTTTAAAAAATGGGCAAAGCATTTGAACAGGCACTTGACAAAAGGAAATATCAAAATTGCCAACATGAAAATGTAGACCACTTACACTATCAAACATCAAGGAAATGGTAATTAAAGTCCACCACATGGCTAAAATTGAAAGGACTGACAGTATCAAATGAATGAGAATGTGAAGCAATGGGAACTATCATGCATTGATAGAGGGAGTGTAAACTGGTAGAACTACTTTTAAAAACTGTTTGGCATAATCTACTAAAACTCGTAAACTTTAATGCAGATACCCAAGGAAAATGAATGTTCATGTAAAACGTTTACAAGAATGTTCATGGCAGTATTTTCATAATAGCCCCAATGTGAAAATAAACCAAATGTCTATAAATAGTAGAATGGATAAATTAATTGTGGTACCATTCATGCAATAGGATACTATACAGTAATGAAAAGGAATGAACCATTACTACATTGCAGTACTATGGATGCCTGTCATGGGCATGATGTTGAATGAAAGAAACTAGATATCACAGTATATAAATCATATGACTTCATTTACATAAAGTTTAACATTAGACAAAACTAATTCATGGTGATAGGGATCAGAATTTTTGAGGAGATATTGACTGGAATTGAAATACAAAGCAGTCTTCTGGAGCATGGAAAATGTTCGATATGTTTTTCTGGGTGATGATTATATGGGTATATTCATATTTAAAAGTGTATGGAGCCAAAAACTATATATTTTACATTTCAGTGTAAACTAGAACTTAACAACAAAAAAAAAATCTAAGCAGCTGATGATAAGGAGTTTGAAAAGAGGAAGGGAAGAATAGAGTCATAGAGTATACATGAAAAAAAGCCTAGAATAAAGTAAGTTTTAGTGGCATGGTTACTTAGAAATGCTCATCATCACTGGTCATCAGAGAAATGCAAATCAAAACTACATTGAGATACCATCTCACGCCAGTTAGAATGGCGATCATTAAAAAATCTGGAGACAACAGATGCTGGAGAGAGGATGTGGAGAAATAGGAACACTTTTACACTGTTGGTGGGAGTGTAAATTAGTTCAACCATTGTGGAAGACAGTGTGGCGATTCCTCAAGGACATAGAAATAGAAATTCCATTTGACCCAGCAATCTCATTACTGGGTATATATCCAAAGGATTACAAATCGTTCTACTATAAGGACACATCCACACGAATGTTCATTGCAGCACTGTTTACAATAGCAAAGACCTGGAACCAACCCAAATGCCCATCGACGATAGACTGGATAGGGAAAATGTGGCACATATGCACCGTGGAATATTATGCAGCCATCAAAAACGATGAGTTTGGGTCCTTTGTAGGGACATGGATGAACCTGGAAACCATCATTCTCAGCAAACTGACAGAAGAGTGGAAGATCAAACACCGCATGTTCTCACTCATAGGCGGGTGTTGAACAATGAGAACACATGGACACAGGGAGGGGAGCACTACACACTGGGGTCAGTTGGGGGGAAATAGGGGAGGGACGGTGGGGGGTGGGAAGCTGGGGAGAGATAGCAAGGGGAGAAATGCCAGATGTAGGTGATGGGGAGGAAGGCAGCAAATCACACTGCCATGTGTGTTCCTATGCAACAATTTTGCATGTTCTTCACATGTACCCCAAAACCTAAAATGCAATAAAATAAATAAATGGGAAAAAAAAAGAAACACCCTAAAAAAAAAGCCCTTTAGAAAGAAAAGGACCATATAATCAGGAGTATCTCTGTTGTTTCCATATCCAACTTTTTAAGTTCTTTACTATTTCAAACATATATCTTCCAGCCCTAAATATCCAGAGAACTCTTTCTGTAAAAATGTAAAAAAAAAAAAAAAGTTCTCCCTTCTTAAGGAAACTATATTTAGCATTTGGAAGCTTGTTTGGGGAACTAGAACAAATGGCTAAGAGCACCAGAAGTTCACCAGAGAGTCATCTCAGACTTCTTAGCTCTAGTGGTTATTCTAAAAGAAAACACTGGAGAATTTTCTAGCACTTTTCAGATTCACCACACTACATTTTGCAACCCCTCAAACCCCCTCAGTAGTTGTTATACAACATTTCTTTACAAATGCAGTGGTATGAAGATGAATTTTTAAACACTTTAGTAATCATCTGATACTATTGATGACACTCTTCTTAATGGTCAAGCTAGTAGTGGAAATAATAAATCTTTGGATCACTGTCAGTTGTCTAGGGGATTGTTAGACTTTAACCCACTTCCAATATTACAGCTAGAATCTTAAGTCATTTAACCAGCCTATTCTTAAATCTTTCCCCACACTGGGTATGATAGGGTAGGCTAGGTTATGGGAGAAAGAGACATCCAAATGTTTATGACTTAAATCAATAGAAACTTTTCTTTTGTGTTCACCAAATAGCCCCAGGCAGGTGTCCAGGTTGGTGGTGTGGCTCTCCTGTAAGAAGTCATTTAGAGACCCAGGGTGACAACAGCTTTGCAGTCCTTAAAACTTGCCTTTCAGTGTTCCCTGGATGTGGACATCTCAGTTATCCCAAAAGGAGAAGGAGCATACAGGAGCCTGTATGGAAGGATTTTATGGGCAAGCCTGGAAGTGATCCTGGTTACTTCTGCTCAGATTCCATTATAGAGAACTTTGTCCATGGTGACAACCATTTTCAGGGGAGTCTGAACAATATAGAAGGGAAAATGGATTTTGGTGGAAAGCTAGCAGACTCCACCACAAGGGCACCTGGTCATCATGCTGAAACGCTGAAATGCTGTCAGGCCTATGATAACAAAAGGAGCCATCACAACACAAAGCATTACTGGATCAGGTGTGTACAAATAACCCAGGATCCACATTTTCCAGCATAGAGCAAATTAGAATGAGGTAATTTCCAGCAGGAAGGAGCAAAGAAATGGTATAGCAATATATAAAATCTTAACACAGAAAATGTTTTAAAGATTTACACTAATGGGAAATTGAAGCAGCTGGACAAGCTTCCTTCTTGGCATACAATTACTGCAGCAATGTCTTCTTTAAAAAAAAAAAAAAAAAAAAGACCATACCAAGTGACAGAATGTTAGTCATCAGACTATAAAAATAGAAGCTACAGACCCAAAGCACAAGATGGCGTTTATTTCTGCACCAGGTTAAAAATGATTTGACTAGCATTTTTAGCACCTACTATCAGTACTGAAGCAACAAAATCAAGATATAGTTTCTGTAACACCCTTCCTGGGGAATGTAGAAGACAGTCAATTAAAATAACAGTGACCATGCAACGTGATAAGTGTCTTGTGAGGTAATAGAGGTATATAATGAAGTGCTGTCAGAGCCTGAAAGTAGAGCATCTAAGATCAGACTTTGGGATCAAGGTATGTGCTTCCTAAAAGGTATGGCACTAGCTGACTTGAGGAGAAGCAACGTGACACCAATGGGAACAATATGGAAGGGGACGAACACTGGGAACTTGCAAAGGAAGGAGATGAAACTCCTTGATGAGCTGGAAGATTGTGCATAGTTTCGTTTTGCTACAGAAAAGAAATGAAAGAAGCCAAAGATGGAGGTAGAAAGGTAGGCCAGGGCCAGATCGTGAAGCTCCTGTGCTCACATTACAGAGTTTGCATTTACTCTTGATGCCTGGGAACTGGTGAAGGTGCTGCTTATGCATCAGTCTTTCCAGATGCTCCTGAACACCAGTATCAACCACACTTTGGAATTCAGTGACAGCATAATGGATCCTAAAGGGAAAGACCTGCTCTTTCTCCCCGTTCACTCTACTCACGACCCACTACAGAGTGAATAAATACTATCTCCCTAACAGAATCGCCTTCTGCAAATCAGTTCACCTGCTAATGTATTGGTTGATTTGTGGATGTGAGTTATGTTTACTTACAGTGACTGGCCATCAATAAGTATAATAAAACTATACTGTAATATAAGTAGGTTCATCTTAAGCAGCTAAGAGACAGACATGAGCAAATTCTTCAGCTTCTCACATAGCACATAGCTCAAAAGAAAGAGTAATAAAAATAAAAGTAATAAAAGATAAAGGAAATACCAATGGGATAAAAATATCATAGACCTTTACTGTCTGCTGAAATGTGTGCTTCTCAGATTAGAGATAAATTGATAAAATGGGTGCCTGGGCTCGGTCTTGTGACCTAATACTTCCACTAATGACCTGAAAGAGGAAGTGAACCGAGTTGGCTAAGTTTTCTGATGACAGAATTGCTTCCTTAAGTTAAAAACAGAAAACAGAAAAAAGAAAAAATTCACCAGCTGAGCAAACATGAAGAGTGTTGGGACAATGTGAAAGCTGACTAAATTAACCTGAAATATGTCTGCATATTATAAAGTACATGATTGTGAATAATTTTGACTGTATTTATTTTGACTTACCAAGGGCTTGAAAAGAGAAGACCTTTTTCTCTGTGATCATACATCAATGAATGTAATTGTATAGTGGGTAGTAGTTTGTATTTTAAAATAAGAAGCCAAAATCACGAATTTTTAATATATTAGAATATTTTCATGTAATGAATTAACAAAATGATAAGGAAAGAGAGTAGTAGATGAAGTGCTGACACTCCATTTTAGGTAATATAAAGTTAATCTCGCTGGCCTGAGATTTGTTATAACTGAGAAGGTTGGTTTAGTGAAATGAGCAGGGACTTTCACATCCTGGCTCCACCCTTGGCAGTTGAGTGCTTAACGGTTCCGAAACCTGCTTTCTTTCTTTGTGAAATAGAAATACAGCACCACAATTATGCTGTAGTTGTGTTGTGAAAGTCAAATGAGAATATGTGCATGTATGTATGACATCTACTCAGTAAGTGGTGGTGGTGGTGTTAAGGACGGGACATGGTGTCTGAGAAAGCCTGAACAGTAATTCAGCAAACAGAGCATGTTGTGCCCTTTTGAAGAGCAGTGTTATGCAGTGGGAAAAGCAAGGCCTGAGGAGTGATTTGTTCACTTATTCTGCTATCGTCTCTTCATTTACTCATTGTTGTGCATACCTGCTGCCCACAAGGCACAAAGCCCTAGCCTTAGAAAATTGAGTGGTGTGGTTCCCCCTTGTGCAGCTTAGAGTCTGGAGGGTAGCTGAGCACTGACTGCAGAGAGGAAGAAGCTGCTAACTCTGCCGAGGGGCACTACAGGAAAAAGTTCTCAGAGGAGCAAACCCTTAAAAGAATTTAAGAAACTTAAAAGATGAGTGAGAATTAACCACATGGACAAAAAGGAAGAGTGGCTTTTCAGGCAGAGGAAGTGCAGAAGCAGGTGGATGGGATTGGCCTGCTGTGGTTCAGCATGCCTGGAGGATAAGGGGCCTGGAAGGTAACCTGGGAAAGGAGCCTCTGGGCTATGGCTGGCAGGCAGGGCCTGGGTGCAAAGTTTGCGTTTCACGCAAGAGGAGACAACATCCAACCCAAGTCCTGGCATTTCTACTCACTGGCTGTTTGCTTTTGGGCACAGTGTTTTGTACCTCAGCTTTCTCCTCTATGAAATGAGGGGAGCTGCAGAATGAAACAGTTGTAAAACAGGGGGCCCTCCATCAATGTTCACTTCCTTTTTCTCCCCTTAACCTCCCCTGGCACCAAAGACTGGCGAGACAGGAGAGGGGGAATAAACAAAGGAGAATCACAGCTCTCTTCCTTGGAAACTCCAAAAAGTGAATTGTACTCAGAGCGCCCAGTTCTACTGAATCATCATTGAGATAATAATTTTGAAATTTTGATCTAGTACAATATTTTCTATATTCCTAGAAAATGACTGTGGGACATTGCTGTGCTCTGTTTTCCTAGGTGGCTTTTTAACCCATAATCCCTGTTTGATTTTTGTTTTTTGATCAGAACATGTATAAACCTAAACTTCTAAAGAGCAAGTAGGGAAGAAATCTGGTGGCTTTTTCACTGTTACCTGAAAATGAGCATCTGCATGAAGATTGCATGCCATGTTTTTATAAATGAATTGAAGTTGTATCAGCTACACATGTGGCTTATTCAGGAAGATATAAAAAAAAAAAAAAAAAAAAACCTTGTCTTAAACAGTTTTCATGCATGTGAAGTGGGTGTTATCATTTAAACTCTTAAAAATTCAGAGCTGTAGCTGGAAAACCTAATGTCGCTGCTTATTCATTATTACTGAATTGTTAAGAGTTTAAAATGCGTGTTTAGGAGGAAATGAAGTAAAATGGCAACCACATCTTCCTTATTTTTGGCAAAATACTGATGATTAACCATCTTAGCCGCAGCATTAAACATATAGATTCTTCCCTCTTTTTCCTCTCCTTTTGCTTCTTTATTGACTTCAACTTCCCTCTCCCTGAAATCTCTCTACCCAGCTCCTTCCTTGAGTGAGGTTAAGCATCAGCGTGGCAGCCCACTCTGTGCCCCACCTCAGTTTATCCCCCACACTCTTTTCAGCCTCTCTCCCTGCCCCACCTTGTTTTACTTAGCTGAACTGACAAGCCCATGAGACGATCCTCCCTCTCTTTTGCCCTCCAGATGGTGAAGTTTTATCTCCAAGGCCATCTGTAACCACCCCATTCCTCTCTTTCTCTTCGCAGTAGAACATGCATTTCCCTCTGACCTTGTTTTAAAGTCTCTCTCACTCTTATTCTTCAGTTTCTTTTCCCCATTCCTCAGGTGTAATTCTCTTCAATGAAATGCTGGAATGATGCTGCTAAGAGTAGACATGTTCGTGTTTCCTACATTAAAAAGTATGAATTGTCTCCTCTCTCTCTCTCTCTCTCTCTCTCTTATCCCTTTTTTTTAAAATAGAATCTGGCCCTATTACCCAAACTGGAGCACAGTGATGTAATCATGGATCACTGCAACCTGCGTCTCCTGGGCTCAAGTGATCCTTCCACCTCAACCTCCTGAGTAGCTGGGACTCACCACCACACCCAGCTGATTTTTTTATTTTTTGTAGAGACCGAGTTTGTCTGTGTCGCCCAAGCTGGTCTCAAACCCCTAAGTTCAAATGATCCACCTGCTTCGGCCTCTCAAAGTGCTGGGATTACAGGCGTGAAGCACCACACCCAGCCTTCATTTTTTTTTTTTTTTTTCTTTTTTTGCCATCTTGGGGAAAATTCTCACACTATAATGTGGGAGACAAATTTCATATGCACATTTAAATCTCATTCATTTCCAGTGCACTAGATCATTATAAAAGCATAAAAGAAAAATGTATGTATATTTGTTTTCTGTGGATGCATATTACTACAACTGTTTATATTATCATAGGTACATTTTCAAAAGTCAGAGTTTTTAAATCACCCATTAAGTTAGATTAAGAGGAAAGATCATGTTCTCTGTTTGCTGATGAACTTACAAGGCATGTAAAACAGATGGGAAAGGAAATATGTAATTAAAGAGACTGACCGCAGTTCCTAGAACAAGCCACGCATACTCCATTCCCAGGCTTTTGTGATCACTATTCTTTCTTCTGAGTCCTCTTCCCCCTGAGATCGGTATGGTTTGCTTCCTCATTTCCTCCAGGTCTCTGCTCCAACATCACCTCCTCAGAAAGTCTTTCCAAGACTATTCCATATGAAACAGAATCCTCTACTGTCCCTCCAAACCCTGTACTCATGTCTTTCTTACAATGCTTTATTTTCACCATCTAACATACAATATGTTTACTTTCATCGTTTATTGTCCAGTTTCAGTCACTACAATATAACCATCATGAAAGCAAAGACTTTGCTTTACTCCCTGCTTATCTCCAGCACTGAGAACTACAGGTGTTCAGTTATATTTCCTGGGAGGGAAAGAGGGAGGAAGGGAATTAAGAAGTAATGGTGTTAGAAAAACTAAAACCTGGAATGGCCTGAGGTTTACGAAACATCTTAATAACAACAAGGCTGTTGTGAGCGTGAAATGGTACCTTGGAAAGACAGGCCCACTACCAGAAACAGATTATATTCCTTCTTCATTTATTAGTTTGAATGCTTCAACAATGAGTAACTTTCCCTCGTCAACTATCAGCTCATCCTGAAGTACAGATGATTTGATAGGATATGCAGGATAAATGTTTGTTTGTTTCTTTTTCTTTGTCAAAATATTGAACTGGTTCATTAGCATTCCCTACAGGTGCCCAGTGAGGGTTTTGCTTGTTTGTTTATTTGTTCATTTGCTTGTTTTTAAGTATTATTATTAACTCTAGATTTGGATATATTTGATGTGTTTTCATTGTTGCCAATATTAACTTCATTAATGCTCACAGTGTCTCATTTTCGGCCAGTAGGAGTCTCTTAGGTTGACGCCTGAGTCCTTTTGACATGACCCCAAGTAATAGTCTTCTTTGCTTTCTGGTACAACTGAATATTTCAGAATTATCTTCTGTATTTCCTGCCCTAGTCCTGGAACCAGCAAGTTTGTCAAGGAGCCCTGGTTACTTAGAGAAGGACATGATAGTCAGAGGCCATGATCTCATTGATTCTAAGTTAGCCATTATTTTTAGACCTTTACAGTGAACAGAGCCAGAAAATACATTTTTATATGATTTAATCTTATTAGGGAAAGCAAAGAAAGCAAAATGACTAAGCCCCTATTTTACTTCCACCTCCATTGACAGTGATTAACTGGAAATGATAGAAAGATTTTAGGGAAAAACTGAAGCTCAATCTATGAAAGGAGCAAATGTGTACTCATTATATTTAAATACATTTAGTCAGCAGACTTAAATGAATTATGTCTCAGAAAGAACCCATGTATGTAAGCATAATAATATTGCCAATGACATTTGAGAAATCAGAGGTGCCAAAAATAGTGTAACAAGAAAATATTGTCCTATTTTTAAAAGAGAATTTTAAAACTCGAAAATTGAATATACTAAATTGCACTGTGTTCTTAACTAAATCTAGAACTGATCACTTCTAGATGGTTTATAAGCAACTTAGAAAGAAATTGTGATTATTCCGAAGCAGAATGAGTTTATTTTAAATCTAACACCAGACTAACCCTATTTGTTCTTGTTATATTTTGTAAGTCTCACAGATATAAATGGAGTAAAGTGAGTTACAGATTGGATTTTTTAAAAAGCAAGACCCAGCTCTCTGCTTTCTACGGGACACACCTTAAATCTAAATAAACAGGTTCATTCAGAACAAAAGGATAGATTAATATATAGCTTACAAATTCTAATCAAAAGAAATCTGAAGTGACTTTATTAATATCAAACAAAAATACACTTCAGAACAAGGACTATTACCAGAAATAAAGAAAGATATTTATTAATGATAATGAGTTCAATTCATAAAAAGGATATAACAACCCCAATTTTGTATACAACTGATAACAGAACATCAAAATAGAGTAAAACCTTATAGGAAAAATAGACAAATCTACAATAATGGTTGAAGATTTCAGCAGTCATCTTTTGGTAATTAATGCAAGAAATAGATAGAAATCAATAAGCTATAGAAGAATGTCAGCTTCCTTGACCTAGTTGACATTTACAGAAGGTTCCATTCAACATCAGTGTATGTTATTTTCAAGTGCACATGAAATATTCACCAAGACAGACCATGTTTAGGTTTATAAAAAGGGTCTGAATAAATTTTTAAAAATATAAATTATGCAAAGTACCTAATCTAGTTATGACAGAATTAAATGAGAAATCAGTAACAAATATATATCTGGAATATCCCCTGAATAATTGGAAATTAAACAGTATTTATCCAAATAACCTGTGGGTTAAAGAAGACATCACAAGGGAAATCAGAATATATTTTGAAATAATTGAAAAGAAAATACTACATATCAAAATATGTGGGATACAGCTAAAGCAATGTTTACAGGGAAATTTAAACCATTAAATATTTATATTAGAAAATAAGTTCTCAAATCAATAATATAAACTTTTAAGAAACTAGAAAAAAAAGAACAAATTAAACCTAAGCAAACAGAAGACAATAGTTAAGAGAGGGGCAAATGAAACTATAGACAAAAAATAATAGAGAAAATCAAAAGCTGATCTTTTGAAAAGATCAATAACATTGATAATCTATAGTCAGATTGGTCAGAAACAAAAGAAAGAAAACATAAATTATTAACATCAAGAATTAAGGAGGACATTACTATAGACAATACAGGCATTAAAAGAATAATAAAATTATGAACAACTTTAAGCCAACAAATTTGATAACTCAGTGAAATGGACAAATCTCTGACAAGCTGCCAAAACTCACTCAAATATAAATAAAGAACTTGGTAGCCCTATATCTATGAATAAATCATTTTTGTAGTTAAAAATCTTTCTACAGAGGAAACTTCAGTTCTATGTTGCTTCACTCATAAAATGTGCCAAACATATATAGAATAAATAATATCAACTTTACATAAACTCTTCCAAAAAATAAGAGAGCACTTCCCAGTTCATTTACGAGAGTAGTTATCCTAATAGCAAAACCAGAAAAAGACATCACAAGAAAAGCAAACTACAAGCTAATGTTCTTCATGAACATAGATAAGAACAATTATTATCAAAATATTAGCAAAAGGAAATGAGGATAGAGTTTCTTTTTGGATTGATAAAAATGTGCTAAACTTGATTTGGTGGTGATTACATAACTCTGGGAATATACTGAAAACCATTTAATTTTACACTTTAAATATGTGAATTGGTGTTTCCTCCTAAGATCAGGAACAAAATAAGTATGTTTTCTCACATAAACTCTGTTCAACATTAACCTAGCCAATATAATAAGACAAGAAAAATAAACAAAAGACATATACATTGAAACAGAAGTAAAGCTATCTTCATTTTTAGATAACATATGTACATAGATCTGTCCACATGAATTTATATGGAAAATTCTAAGGACTCTCCAAAAAAACTTTCAAAGCTAATCATTGAATTTTGCAAGGTTACAGTATACAAGATCAAGTTATAAAATTTAATTCTATTTCTAAGAATGAATAATTTGCAATTGAAATTTTTAGAAATTATAATAGCATCAAAATATGAAACACTTAACAATAAATTTAACAAAATATGTGTAAGACCTGTGCACCAAAATTTAGCAAAAAATGCCAAGAGAATTTGAAAACCCAAAAAATGGAGAGAGAGGCCACATTCATGGGTCAGAACATATTAATATGTCAATTCTTTCCAATAAATCAGTAGATTCAACGCAATCCTAATAACAGCCCAGAGGCTTTTTTGTAGAAATTGGCAAGCTGACCCTAAGATTTGTATAGAAATATGATGTACCTGGAATAGGCAAAACAATTTCAAACCAGAGCAAAAGAGCAGGATTTATACTACCTGATTTCAAGACTTACTATAAAGTGACAGTAATCAAGACAGTGTGGTATTGGCATAAAGATAGATATATAGATCAAAATAATAGAATAGAAAGTCCAGAAATAGATCTACACATATATGGCTTGTGGATTTTCGACAAAAGAGTCAAGTTAGTACAATAAGTGTTTGGGTGATTTTTCAAGAAGTGGTACTTGGACTATTGGGTATCCGTATGGAGGAAAAACAAAATGAATCTACATCTCTGTCCCCCACCATGTGTAAATATGAACTTGAATCAGATCTCAGCTAATATTTTTAGCTGTTACATTTGTAAATGTAATACCTAAACATATTACATTTCTAGAAGAAAAAGTGCAGGGAAACAATCTTTGAGACCTTAGATTTGGGAAAAGTTTGTTAAGGAATTAAAAAAAAAAAAAAAACTCACACAAACCATAAAAGAAAACTTGGCAAATCAGACTTCATCAAAATTTAAAACTTTTTTATTTCAAAAGGCACTATTAAGAAAATGAAAGGCAAGTTCAGACTTAAAGAAAATGTTTTCAAATTTAGTCTGATAATGGGTTTATATTTAGAACATGTAAAGAACTCTTAAGATTCAGTAATAAAAAGATAAACCCATTTTTAAAATAGGTGAAAGATTTGAATAGACACATTACTAAAAATATATGTGGCAAATAAGATATGAAAAGAAGTTCAATATCATTAGTCATTAGAGAAATGCAAATTAAAATCACAATAATTATGACTATAATGGCTCAAATTTAAAAGACTGAAAATGCCAAATGTTAATGAGGATGTGGAGCAAATAGAAGTTGTATTCATTGCTGGTAGGAATGCAGAATGATACAGTTACTTTGAAAATGGTTTGGCAGTGTCTTATGAAGTTAAGCACACACTTACTATATGATTTAGCAATCCTGCCCTTAGATATTTACTAAAGAGAAACAAAAAATGTGTTTACACAAAGACTTGTGCTCAAATGTTTATAAAAGCTTGAATCAAAATAGCCAAAATTTGGAAACAATAAACAAAATAGCCAAAAATGGATGTAAAAATAACACTATATTCATATGATTAAATGCTACTGAGAAATAAAAAAGAACACACTACTAATATATGCAACATTTATCTCAAAAAGGATTGTGCTGAGTGAAAGAACCCAGCCACAAAAGAAGACTAGACTACTTGCCATAATTCTATTTATACAGAACTGTAGAAAGACAAATATAATCTATAGTGACAGAAGTCAGATTAGTAGTTGGCAGGAGCTGGGACTTGAGGGAAGGAATTGACTACGACGGGAACTTTTAGGAATGATAGAATGTCTTATATCATGATTGTGGTGGTAGTTGTATGACTATATACATTTGTTCAAAAATTCATAGAATTGCACATCTAAAATTGTAGCTCAGTAAAGCTGCTTAAAAGTAATGATGATGAAGATGATGAAATAATGATAATGAGGACAATGGTGGTATCATCTCCAAGGTGCAGAATAAACAGATACCCCCTCTGCATATTTTTCCCCTAAAAATGGAATCCACTGACCACAGTGCACTTGAGAGAATTTGATGGGCTGATTTCTTTCTACTGTGTTGAGAAACCTGAGCTAAGGAAACTTGGCAAGATTTCTGATACTAGTAGGTCTGTTCAGGATAGGTGGTTTGAAGTCTCCCTATGCCTACTTTGAAACTTATAAGATCAACATTGTTGGCCAGGGGTTCTTGAGATGGTATCTGTACATTTTGTACACATCTCAGAACACTGTGACTCACGTGGCCAATGGTAGATCCATGACCCTGTGTCCATGGTTTAGTGTAAAAAAAAAAGCATGGATTATACAACCAAATACACCTGAGACTGGATCTAATATTTATATGTCAGATGAATATCTGGGTCTTGATTTTCTCTTCTGTAAAATAGAGATTTCCCAAACAAACGTTATGGCATGTAATCGGTGGTATATGATGAATGGAAAGCATTCTCTATTCAAATAAATTTTAGAAACACTGGAATAAGAAGTCAGAAATAAATCTCTATCATGAAACTTTTTAGAGCCTTTCATATGAATTGCTAAGAAGGCAAAAGTAAGCAGCCTGTGTCAGTGCTGTCTGGGTTCCACAAAACAGAAAGCCCTTTTGATTCACTGAGGCAAGCAGAGGAGTCAATTAGAAATCCCATGTGACCATAAGAAAAACAACTGCATCCAGAAACTTGAGTGCTACTAAGACTGACTGTCTGTCTGTCTCTTTCTCTCTCTCTTCTGTTTTTCATTGTACGTCACCTTTGTTCTCTCAGATCAATGTTCTTTACACTATGAGAAATTCAAATGGCAAAACTGTCTGCCCCTACTGCTTTAGCCACTAGAGAAGGAAAGAGACTTAATCACTCTAGCCCCAGCCTCAAAAATCCTAAGGAAGAGCTCCGATTCACCCAGCTTGGATCAGGTGCTTTTCACTGAATTAGCCAAACACAATGCATTATGATTGACTTCACTTAGGTAAAGATGCCCATCCCTGGTCTAGTCAGTGGAATTTGGCCTTTAAGAATACATATTAGCTCCCATTTAAATCACGTTATTAAAGTAAAGGGAAGAAAATTTTTTTGTTTGTTTAATAATACTTTTTTAACATTTATTTTAGGTTTAGGGCTACAGGTGCAGGTTTATTATTTAGGTAAATTGCATGCCCAGGAGGTTTGGTATACAGATTATTTCCTTACCCAGGAAATAAGCATAGTAGCTAATAGACAGTTTTTTGATCCTCACCCTCTTCCCGCCCTCCACCCACCCTCCAGTAGGCCCTATATTCTGCTGTTCCCTTCTTTGTGTCCGTATGTACCCAATATTTAGCTTCTACTGTATGTAAGAACATACAGTATTTGGTTTTCTGTTCCTGTATTACTTCATTTAGGATAATGACCTCCAACTCCATCCATGTTGCTGCAAAGGACATGATCTCATTCCTTTTTATGGCTGTGTAGTATGCCATGGTACATATGTACCACATTTTCTTTCTCTACTCTACCACTGATGGGGGTTTAGGTTGGTTCCATGTCTTTGCTATTATGAATAGTGCTGTGATGAACACATATGTGCATGTTTCTTTATGGTAGAATGATTTACATTCCTTTGATATATACCCAATAATGGGATTGTTGGGTCAAATGGTAATTCCGTTTTAAGTTCTTTGAGAAATCACCAAACTGCTGTCCACAAAGGCTGACTGATTGACATTCCTACCAGCAGTATATTCATGTTCCTTTTCTCTGCAGCCTCACCAGCATCTGTTATTTTTTGGCTTTTTAATAGCCATTCTGACTGGTGTGAGATGTGTCTCATTGTAGTTCTGATTTCATTTCTCTAGTGATAGTGATGTTGAGCATTCTTTCATATGCTTCTTGGCTACGTCTTCTTTTGAATAATGTCTGTTTATGTTTTTGGCCTGTTTTTTAAGCAAGTGGTTTGTTTTTTGCTTATAAATTTGTTTAAGTTACTTATAGATTCTGGATATTAGACCTGTGTCAGATGCATAGTTTGCGAATATTTTCTTTCATTCTGTAAGTTTTCTGTTTATTCTGTTATTAGTTTCTTTTGCTAGGCAGAGCTCTTTAGTTTACTTAGATCCCATTTGCCAATTTTTGTTTTTGTTACAATTGCTTTTGGCATTTTTGTCATGAAACCTTGGCCAGATCCTGTGTCCAGAATGTTTTTTCCTAGGTTATCTTTCAACATTTTTATAGTTTTAGTTTTCACATTTAAGTCTTTAGTTCATCTTGAGTTGATTTTTGTGTATGGTATGAGGAAGGAATCCCACTTCAATCTTCTGCATATGGCTAGCCAGTTATCCCAACACCATTTATTGAATAGGGAGTCTTTTCTCCATTGCTTGTTTTTGTCAACTTTGTGGAAGATCACATGGTTGTAGGTGTGTGGCATTATTTCTGGGCTCTCTATTTTGTTCCATTGGTCTATGTGTCTGGTTTTGTACCAGTACCATGCTTTTGCCTTACGTACATATAGGTACATATAGGCCCATAGAGAACTCTATCCCCAAGAAGTAAATTGAAGTTTCCTTTCATGATGGGTCATTATTAATAATTACCTTTTACTGGTAATTAATAACACCAACATTCTGTTTTGGTTACTATAGCCTTGTAGCATAGTTTGAAGTCACGTCATGTGATGTCTGCTGCTTTGTTTGTTTTGCTTAGAACTACCTTGGCTATTCAGGCTGTATTTTTTATTCTATATGAAGTTTTAAAATAGATTTTTCTACTTCTGTAAAGAATGTCATTGGTAATTTGATAGGAATAGCATTGAACCTGTGTTGCTTTGAACAGTGTGGACATTTTCACAATATTAACTCTTTCTATCTGTGAGCCTGGAATGTTCTTCGATTTGTTTGTACCATCTCTGATTTCATTGAGCTGTGTTTTGTGATTCTCATTGTAGAGATTTTTCACCTTCCTCGTTAGCTGTATTCCTAAGTGTTTTATTCCTTTTGTGGCTATTATGAATAGAATTGCATTCTTGATTAGGCTTTCAGCTTGGTTGGTGGCGGTATTTATAAATGCTGATTTTTTTTTTAACTTTGCTGAAGTTGTTTATCAGATCAAGAAGCTTTGAGCAGAGATGGTGAGGCTTTCTGGATATAGGGTCTTATCATCTGCAAAACAGGGATAGTTTGACTTCCTCTCTTCCTATTTGGGTGCCTTTTCTTTCTTTTCTTGCCTGATGGCACAAAGCTAGGACTTCCCATAATATGTTGAATAGGTGTAGTGAGAGAGGGCATCCATGTCTTGTTCTGGTTTTTAAGGGGAATGCTAAGAAGAAACATTTTTTCAGTGAGGTAAGGGTATTGTTGAGGGGAGACCAAAAATAGATAAATTCTACTGTTGGCTGCCCATACACATTCACTTACACATACTTCCTTGCATAACAAAATATGAAAATTGCTTCTGCTATGAGTGGATGCATATATGATAAATGAAGTACCATAAATTGTTAATTAAAGGAAGTGTTAATTAAAGGAATTCGGCAAAATTCTTGATTATTTGGCCCTCGAGAGGTCTTGGTTTATCAGCCTCAGATGAAAAAAATCCTGTTTCAATGAAGAAAAATGAATATCTGACGTTCTGTTTTGTTTTGTTGTGTGTGTATTGCTGTTGTTGTTGTTGTTGTTGTTTTAGACTGGGTCTTACTGTCACCCAGGCTGTTGATGGATTGC
This sequence comes from Cebus imitator, assembly GCF_001604975.1. Classification (NCBI taxonomy): domain Eukaryota; kingdom Metazoa; phylum Chordata; class Mammalia; order Primates; family Cebidae; genus Cebus; species Cebus imitator. Next base: position 5,764,315 of record NW_016107352.1, on the reverse strand, counting down.
AGTGGAGTGATCATGGCTCATTGCAGCCTTGACCTCCCAAGCTCAGGCAATCCTCCCACTTCAGCTCTCTGAGTAGCTAGTACTACAGGCACATGCCACCATCTTGGCTAATTTTTGTATCATTTATAGAGAAAGGATTTTGCCATGTTGCTCAGGCTAGTCTTGAACTCCTGGACTCAAGCAATCTGCCCACCTCAGCCTCCCAAAGTGCCAGGATTTCTGGTGTGAGCCACCACACCCAGCCTGACCTGTTTTTGAAGTGACTTTAGATGGACTGGCTCATACTTCTCTTGTGGCACCTTATTAAAGGCCAAAAGAAGTAACTGGTATATTCAGTGATCTTAAAATTTTCCCTGAATGCAGGATGTTGGCTTAGGGGAAAACAGGGGTGAACAGATCAAGTTAATGAGGGAGTCTTAGAGCTGACTCGGGAAGAAGGCCAAGATTTCTGATGTGGCCTGAGGTGTCCATGAGAAGTTGATGTGTGTAGACCTGGCTGGTGGAAAAGGCAAACTAGACAGTAACATTGGGTCTGGGGTGGTCAGATACAGAGAAGTCATCCTCAACACCCCAGCATTCAACCCCTCGCCAGGGCCTGCTTTGCCTCTTTAGTGTCTCTTGGATCAGAGCAGGATTTTCCACATCCAGCATTACTACCCAAATCTAAACTACTAACATCTTTCCTCTTGACTCGATACGTTATTATTATCATTTTTTTTTTTAGATAGAGTCTTGCTCAGTTGCCCAGGCTGGAGTGCAGTGGCACCATCTCAGCTCACTGCCTCTTCTACCTCCCAGGTTCTAGTGATTCTTCTGCCTCGGCCTCCCTAGTAGCTGGGATTACCGGCATGTGCTTCCACACCTGGCAAATTTTTGTATTTTTAGTAGAGACAGGGTTTCACCATGTTGGCCAGACTGTTCTCAAACTCCTGACCTCAGGTGATCCGCCCACCTTGACCTCCTGAAGTGCTGGGATTACAGGAGTGAGCCACCATGCCCAGCCCAGATCTATTCTTACCTACCTTCAACTCTCTCCTTCGGTCCATCTCCCAATGTGGTGAGTAATCTTTCAAACTGAAAATAGGATCCTGTCTCTTCCTTGCTTAAAAGCCTCCAATGTTTTTCTGCTATTCCAGGATAAAAATTAAATCCTGAGCACACCAATAAGGCGCCACTTGAGGGTGTGCCCCAACTCACCTATCTGCCTCCTCTCATACCATGCTCCTGCTTGTTCTCAGCAACCCAGCAACACTGACCTACTCTCAGTTCCAGGACCTGCCTTATTGTCCTCCACCCTAAGACCCTTGCAAACACTTTTCCCTCCCCTAGACATCTCTCCCTGCTTTCATATTTAATCATGCTCGTCCTTCAGAGTAGAGGTTGAGCACCATGTCATTGGAGGACATCCTCTGGGTCAGTTTCCTTGGTCAATCATTCTTGAGGGACTGTGTGGCTCTCCTTCTGAGCACCTCACTCAGTTTGTAGTTACGCCTTCACCGATATGAAAAATATCCACTGGACTATCAGTTCCATTTGTGCCAACTACTATCAGCATGTAGAAGATACTCAGTATTTGCTGAATGAATGAATTTAAGGGCAGAGCCATCTCCTATAAGAAGATATAAAAATAAGAGTAGAATTTTGTTTTAGTTTGTTTATAAAGATAATAAAACTCTTAGAAAAATACAAAACTACTCTCAAATTACTGGTTGTAGAGTAATATAAAGACCTTTCCACTGGATAGAAAAGCCAAATTGAACTAAAAGGATAAATAGCTTCACCATGCGTTGTTCAACTTGGGGCTAAGTTCAATAGTTTCACCATGCGTTTTTCAACTTGGGACTAAGAGAATTTCAGGTTAGGAGGAATAAGTATGGAGAAGTGCTCTGATGTTTGGTAGTCAAGTCATTGCTCCTTTTTCTGGTAAACTGAATTACTGTGGCCTAAGGAAGACAGAACTCAGAAAGAGGAGGGTCTCAAATACATGGCTATTAGGCCAGGTGCATTGGCTCACACCTGTAATCCCAGCACTTGGGAGGCCAAGGAAGGTGGGTGGATCACTTGAGGTCAGGAGTTCGAGACTAGCCTGGCCAACATGGTGAAACCTGTCTCTACTGAAAATACAAAAACTAGCCGGGCATGGTGGTACACATCTGTAATTCCAGCTACTAGGGATGCTGAGGCAGGAGAATTGCTTGAACCCAGGAGGCAGAGGTTGCAGTGGGCCAAGATCACACCACTGCACTTCATCCTAGGTGACAGAACAACACTCCATCTCAAAACAAATAAATAAATAGGTCTGGTGAGGTGGCTCATGCCTGTAATCCCAACACTTTGGGAGGCTGAGGCGGGTGGGTCACAACGTCAGGAGTTCAAGACCAGCCTGGCCAAGATGTTTCTACTAAAAAATACAGAATTAGCCAGGCATGGTGGCAGGTGCCTGTAATCCCAGCTACTCGGGAGGCTGAGGCAGAGAATTGCTTGAATCCCAGAGGCAAAGGTTGCAGTGAGCCAAGATCATGCCATTGCACTCCAGCCTGGGGAACAGAATGAGACTCCATCTCAAAAATAAAATAAAATAAAATAAAATAAATAAAATAAAATGCCATTTCCTAGAACTTGGAGAATAAGAAAAGAGAGGTAGGGTAACAGAAATAAAACTAAGAAATAAACAAAGGGTACATTTATTTGAGTGAAGAAAATATTAAACGGCCTTGAAAATCACAGGTGTTCCTCAAGATATTTATGTAATAGAACATAACTTACCTAGGATTGAGAGGAATAATAATAAAAACATTTTTCACTTAAGTGCATCTGGAGGCATATGAAATTAGACTTTTGATGGCAGCCTATGCTTAGCTATGTCCTTGGTGTTTTGACCTCAGGCTTCAGGCTGGAAATGTGTTTTCTAGAGCAGACATGGAGCACAAAATATTAAATGAACTTTGCTGTATTCAAAACGTCCAGCAGTGTAGCATCCTCCTTGTTTGGCAGGGAAAGAGCTCAGCATTTGGAAACTCAGCAGTGCATTAAGTATTTTAATAATCATTGTTGACACACAAAGCATATGGCCTTTCAGAATCATTGGGTCAACTGTTGAAGTTGTCTTCTAGATTTCTAAAATTACCTTACAAAATTCAAACAAAATTAAATTAGGACATGTTTCAAACTACACTAATTCATGAGCTTTGTGTTACAAGCAAGTGAAATTAAGTTTTCTCCTAGGATATAAGAGAATCTATGAGTAACCGTTTATATTAATGTAAAGGAAAAAGCAAAATTCACACCCCTGCAGAAAAAGTTAATTTGCGTTTCATTAGAAAATCTAGAAGTTCCATGTAAGTAGGCCAGCCTAACGGATACCTTATATTTACTTTGTACCTCCCAGTCATGCCTAAGACCCCTCTCATATATGTATCCCCTCATTTCAGAAGCCCTCATTGTCTGTTTCCTTATAGTTTATATCAGTTGTCTGTGACCACAATAAGGCTGTGAAATAAGCAACCATAACACTCAATGACTTAAAACAATAAGCATTTCTCACACTCACAAGGCTATGGTAAGCAGGGCCATGTCTGTCTTTGTGGGCTCACTTGTGTCTGTGGTCAGCTGTGGGCAGGGAGGTGCTCTGCTGATAATGGCTGGGCTCCCTCATATGCCTCAGAGTCAGCTGGTCAAAGGCTGATCTGCTGGGACAACTGGCCTCTCCTCCTCATGTCTCTTGCATGCATATGCTTCTCACCCGCTCCAGCAGGTCAGCCCAGGCATATTCTGAGGGCCATCTCAAAGAAGCAAGAGAGAAAGTGGAAACAGGCTAGCATTGTTTTATCAAGCCTGCAGTTTCATTACATTTGTTAACATCCCATTGACTAATGCAAGTCACATGGCTGAGCTCAGAGTCAGAGTAGGAGGACACTACAAAGTTACAGGGCAAAGAATGAGGATACAGGGAGGCCATTAGTTAGGGCTTTAATGCCATCATCCTACAATCCCACCCCCACCCTGTTCCAACACCAGCATTAATCATTTCCTTGTCTATGCTGCTCTCTGTTCCTCACTCTTAGTTCTATGTTCATAATTTCCCCATTCTGTTATAATATAGTGGCTAACTTGTCTCTCCTCCTTAAGAGATTAGGGAGTCTTTATGCTTATATGCATTCATCTATAAATTTTTATCGACTACCTGTTATATGTCTCATTCCTTTACAGCTTTACAGAAACCCCAGTTCCTAGCATTGGTCCTGACACATGGCAGGCACTCAGTAAATACATGTTGAATGAGGGCATACTTGACAGCTCCCACTCCCATGTGTATTGTCTTCCCCTTTGAAGGAAAAGACTGGAGACAGATGCCTTTCAGGACCCCAGTTGAGGTGGCCTTCCTGGCCAGAGCAACTGATGACCAACACAGGGATCTACAGTGAAACATCTTCCCCTCCAGACTCCCCCACTTCTCCCCTCCAGAAATCAGATTTTCTCTTTTCCATCTTCCTATTCCTCTCAAAGGAAGACAGGAAATCACTAACACTCATCCTAGACTCTTTATAGTCAGAGCTCCCAAGTAATTTTAACTACTGGCCCTTTGCTCTACAGTGGAGACCACCCAGCTCATGGTATGGTCAGTTTGAAAGGAACTGGATGACTACTGTTCTTTGATCTTCCCAACTCGGTAGACCAAGAATACAGAAGAATTCTTAGGACAGTTTTGACATAGCTATAGACACAAGATTCTATTCATACAGGATATTAATTCTATCAGTGTGGTGTTCGATGTACTGCCTCATTATTTTCCAATTCCATAGAGTCCTTCAGGGAAAACTTCTATTTCTGGGTAGAATCATAATTCTGAGCTTTTTGATTGTCCAGTGAGTAGTGTAAGTTGCTTGGGAGGCAGAATAGCATGGCTTTGGAGTCAGGCCGGCTAATTTAGAATGCCAGCCCTGCCCGTGAGTAACTTGCCTTGATGAAGTCTCTCAATCCTCATCAGTGAGAGACAGTAATAACAGTAGCCAAAATAGAATGATGCTGGCATGTGATAAGTAAAGTGTATTCACTGTTAGATTTAGTATTACTATATAACATCCAATAATTTTCTAAGTTGCAAATATGTTCATATTAGTGGTAAAAAATTAATGTATTTTGTATAAAATAGTCTACATATTTATTTTTATTAAAAAATAAAATCACTTCTTAAACTACTTTAAAGGTTATACTTTAAAATGAATTCAAATACCTCACCTTTTGCAATGGCCTGAAAAATTTCTTTATTCAGACAACAAATATGTATTCAGTACCTGCTTTGCACCAGGTTGCCAGGTGATAGCATGACAAACAAGGTAGACATTGTCCATGCCCTCCTGATAGCCCGTGATGAAAGAGTTATTGTTAATATATCAGTGTTACTTCCAACTCTCAGTAACCTATCTAGTATCTATAACTTTAGGATGATATGAGATAAATTAATATTTGAACTCATCACACTGAATACATTAAATATGTACAGCTTTTTATCTGTCAATCATATAAAAAGTGGTTTTTGAAAAATTGGCTGGTTTTCTTTAACCAAAATATGATGTGTTGACACTTCAGATTGAAGGAAGGCGAAATTTTGACTTCATATTTTGTTTCATTTTTTTGGTTTTCTTATTGTTGTTTATTTGTTTGTTTTTATGAGACAGGCTCTCACTCTCATTCAGGCTGGAGTGCAGTGGCACAATCTCAGCTCACTGCGACTTCCACTTCCCAGGCTCAAGTGATTCTCCCACCTCAGCCTCCCTACTAGCTGGGACTAGAGGCATGTACCCCCACGCCTTTGTTGTTGTTGTAGAGACAGGGTTTCACCATTTTGCCCAGGCTGGTCTCAAACTCCTGAGATCAAGTGATCCACCTGCCTCAGCCTCCTAAACTGCTGGGACTATAGGCGTGAGCCACTGTGCCCAGCCTTGACTTCACAATTTTCAGTGCAGCTGTATCCAGTTGTAAAACTTTCTATTTTGTTATGAAATAGTGTGTAAAATAGACATTTCTGAATTTTTCCCTGACCTTTACTCCATTCCTGAATTACTGTGTGGTTCAAGGATCGATGGAGGATTGCTAATATACATTACTCAATAGTAAAACGTTTCATCCCTGGGAATAGTTTTTTTAGGCTGTGTCAAAATTCCCTCATATGAGATCTTAGATTGGATCCTGGAGCAGAAAAAGGACAGTAGTGGAAAAACTGGTGAAATACAAATAAAATCTGTAGGTTAGTAAATAGGATTGTATCAACGTACATCTCTTTGTTTTAACAAATGTGGCATGTTCTATAAGATGTTAACATTAGGGGTAGCTGAGTGAAGGGCATACAGGAGCTCAGCTTCCAAAGACTGTAGGAAAAGAGTGGAGCAAAGATGGTTTCCTCACCACCCTGCTTGTCTGCCGTCTTCTCTCAACCATGTTCAGCTTGTGAATGTCTTGAGAAGAAAGGAATTTTAACATCAGACTAAGAGAAATAGAATTAGGATGGCAAGTCTGCTATAAAATCATAGTGTGCAATACTTTCATTTGGGTCCTTTGGAGGCAAAGAATGGATGTTATAGCATCTTCCCACTTGAAATTTTCAAAAGTGTTTTCATATATGAAAGAGAAAAGTCCTGCTGTTGGTTTCATCTCACCTGAAAATTTTAGCTACTTAAGGGTTGGAGTGATTCAGAAATCCCTCTTTATTTTCATAGGTACAAACACAAGTGCGCCTTGCAAAAAAAAACTTTGATAAATTGAAGATGGATGTGTGTCAAAAAGTGGATCTTCTTGGAGCAAGCAGATGCAATCTCTTATCTCACATGCTAGCAACATACCAGGTAACAAAGTGATGTTGTTGCAATGAACCAAGATTGCCATGAGGTTTAAATAATATGAAAATGGTGTTTGAGCTGGGCGCGGTGGCTCACGCCTGTAATCCCAGCACTTTGAGCACTTTGGGAGGCCGAGGCAGGCGGATCACAAGGTCAAGAGATTGAGACCATCCTGGCCAACATGGTGAAACCCCGTCTCTACTAAAAATACAAAAATTAGCTGGGCATGCTGGCACACGCCTGTAATCCCAGCTACTTGGGAGGCTGAGACAGGAGAATTGCTTGAACCCAGGAGGCGGAGGTTGCAGTGAGCCCAGATTGTGCCACTGCACTCCAGGATGGCAACAGAGCGAGATTCTGTCTCAAAAAAAAAAAAAATGGAGTTTGAGCTAAAAGTATGGTTTGGACATTGTGAAGCTCTGAATGCCTTTCCATAATTTCACTTCCCACATCTCTGCCTTCTAGGGTCCTACAGTTTAATCAAACCAAATAGTAGCTATTCCCTGTATGTGCCATAATTTCCCACTTCCTTACATTTACTTCAGGGGTCCCTTCTACCTGGAGTGCCTTTCTCCTCTATCCATGCCTTTCCAAATTCCATTCTTTTTAATGTATCAGACAGAATGTCCTCTCTTTCAGTAAGCCTCCTCTGAACTCACTTAGCATAGTGTCTATCCGTCTCATGGCACATCTTCTTGTTAGTATTCAATGCATGTGTTTTTGTCTCCCCTGTTAGTCTCTGAGTTCCTTCTGTATAACCCTGTCCATCAACAATACTACTGAGCACCAACTGAGGGAGGATGCAGGATGCTGGATGTTGTAGGGAATATAACAATAAAGACCAGGGCTGCATGCGATGTCTCTCACCTGTAATCCTAGCACTTTGGGAGGTGGAGGTGGGTAGATCACTTAAGGTCAGGAGTTCAAGACCAGCCTGGCCAACATGGTGAAACCCGTCTCTACTAAAAAAATACAAAAATTAGTTGGGTGTGGTGGCAGGTGCCTGTAGTCCCAGCTACTCGGGAGGCTGAGGCAGGAGAATCACTTGAACCTGGGAGGCAAAATGAGCCGAGATCTGCACTTCATCCTGGGCGACACAGTGAGACTCCATCTCAAAACAAACAACAACAAAAAATATTAAGACCAGCTTCCTTGTCTTCAAAGAGCTCAAAGTTTAGGAAGAATTTGGAGATAATGAAGTCTATTTTTCTATACCTCTAGGACAGAGCAGGGTGTGCTAAGTAAAATAAGCTCTAAGAAAGCCAATGACAGCTTGAAGAAGGAGAAATGGAATCAGCTGAGGGATTGAAACAGTAGATCATTAATGATTTGCCCTGGGTTTTGGGGGATGGATCAGATGAAACAAAGAGAATGGAGAGGAGAAGGTCCCAGGTGATAGGAGCAGCATAAGATCTGGGAGGCAGTATTTGAGGAAATAGGGAGGCATTTAGTTTGGCTGAAATACAGAGTAAATGGGGGCATAATGGGAAACATGAGAATGAGTTAGAATCATGTTTAGAGAATCTTAAAAGCTACAGAGAGTCACACTTCCCTGGGGTCTGAGACTAGGCATTCAAAACAGTAATAACTTTACTGTCTTTCTCTGCAGACCACTCTGCTTCATTTCTGGGAGAAAACTTCTCACACTATGGCAGCCATCCATGAGAGCTTCAAAGGTTATCAACCATATGAATTTACTACTTTAAAGGTATGAAAGCTAGAGGGACCACTAGAAAATCTTGAGAGAAGTAAAGTTTTGTTTATATCACAAGCAAAGTCCATTGCAGAAAGCATCATTATTTCTGGACTCAAAATGCCAAAGAGAGAACTATGCCTCCAGCAAAGTCTTTTTTTTTTTACTGTATCAGGATTCATATAATGATAATCCACTGCGATCCAAAAAGCACAAATTGAACCTTCAGATACATGTTACTGGCAGATGAATTGTGGTGAGTTTGAGTCTAATGATTGGTCCTGCTCCTTTAAAATACTTGTTTGGCATGCTAAAGGGGAGATTGTCTAAGTCCCATAAACTCAGTTACTTTTAATTATTTATTCAAATATCCTCACTTGAGAAAATATCTTCCTTTCCTCACTTACTTCTGAAATGTATCATTTTATTCTGAGAGTACTGTGCAACATAAAATCGAGTTTTTCTGTAAGACTATAGCAATAGTTTCTAATTGAAAAAGCAGTATTAAACTCAATGATTTTTCATCTCAGAAGAGATACATGCATAGTATCTGATCCTCAGTATTGGATCTGCACATGGGTTGTTTTCTCTCTAGTGGTTACAAAGGATTAATGCATATTGACATAAAGAAGTGATTTTGGTTGCAAAGGATTTTAAGAATGATGAAAGAACAATGGGTACTTGATTGCCAAATCATATCTTTGAAAGAAAAAAGTGAGGCATGAACTAACTAAAGTTCACCTCGAACATGCCTTGCTCTTAATTGTTCAAGCAATTTGTATGTGTTTTATCACCTTGCTTGACAAGCCATCAAAACTTTAAAACACAATTTTCTTTGCCTTAAATCACTTTTTTCTCTTTTTTGATTTTGAGATGTGTATAATGTCATTGCATCTATACAAGTACCAAAAATGCTTTAAGACCCTGGTCCTTAAAACGAAGCTTCCAAGAGGAAGCCAAGAAAGTCCACTGACCTTGTGCTGCACCTGACCTGGCTCCAGACAGGACACCTGGCCAGAGAGTTTGTTCTTCGTTATCCCCTCCCAGCTGGCTGCCCACCCATTCATTGGCACTAGCTGGCATGTTGCATGGTGAATGCATTCAGAGTGTGCGCTGTTTTGCTCTGTCAACTATAAGCACTTCAGGGGAGGGATCTTTTATTTCTTATGTACCCTCTTTTGTCCAGCTAAATGTTTTGTACACAATGTGCCCCCAGCCTTTCCTTTCACACTGGCAATGTTACCGTGGCAATGTTACCGTTGTTGGTAGTGGCTGCATCTTCTCTGATTTGCTGCTGTTTTCAGCACCTTCAGAAACAGGCATCCTGACCAAGGCAGATAGATTAAAAGTATAACTCACACTATTCACAATTCTTACACAGGCCTGAGCAAAATCCCATGGATTACTCTTTGATAAGGCAGAGACTTTTAGGGTTTAGAGCATCAATGTGCATTGGATTTTATTTTATATATCATTTCAAAGGTTACCTGTCTTTTACAAGACAACTGTACATTAGATACATCAGCCAGTTGGAAGATGAAATGATGCCTACTCCAAATATAATTCAGAGAAACTTTAGGTGTGAGTTAATTGCATATAAAGTACAATGTGAATTCATGAAATTGATGTTGTGCCACAAGCATGGAAGAACCCGTGTGTGTATCCCTGACCTCCTGTGCTGAGGAAAATATGGCTCCTTAATTTTTGCCACAACATTTATCCTGCAGAGAGGATCAAGCTGATTATGTTAGAGCATTTTTGGGCAGAGAATTTAGTGAAAGTTTGACAGCAGTGGTTCAGGACTACTTGCAAATATTTTGGGCAGATAACTATCTGTTAGCTTTTACATCCCCAGAGCCTTCCTTAAATTATGGTTTAAGTAATAGTTCATGGCTAAATTGTAATATAATCTTAGTAGGAGTAATACATCTGTTAAGGTATAATGATGTTATGGTAATATTAAGAATAAATGTTCAGAAACCAACCAAATAAACTGTACTTTTTTTCTTTTGTTACCTCTCTGGAATGCTGTTCATCTAGGCTTTCAGTGATGACATATATTAGAAACTCAAGCTGATGGATAATTATTAGGCTGGTGTAAAAGTAATTACGGGGTTTTCCATTACTTTTAGTGGCAAAAACCACAATATCTTTTGCACCAACCTAATATTTTTTTTAACGTGGACTCAAATATGACACAATGGAATCCTGTTATGACACAACTCACTATTACATAGATATAAGTACATTGCATATTGTTTTATATGCCAGAAAACGTGAAGATGAAAACCATTAATACTTTATGTATCACAGTAAAATACAAGGATATTGTTTGTCTTCCCATCCCTCTTGCACCAGTATTTTTAATCCATGTCCTATGTTTATAAGATTTGTATTTTGTCCAGTCACCTATTAATATATATAATTTTCTTTTGAATAGCACTGTATATTGACAATGGCTATTTTGAAATTTAAGTAAATATTTCCGTGATTAATTTATTCTGTGGGTTTACCTAAGCAAATAGCCCCTGAAATGCCTTTTGGGACTCTGACTGGAAAGAAAACATTGTCTTTGGAGAGGGTTGCCAAGCTCTGTTAATGAAAAGCAAGCCATTTGTTTTCTTTGCTTCGGGGTGTATTCTGAGTGTGTTGGTAATTGTGCCATTGCAGCTGTATTTCCTGACTGTTAGTTTTATGCTTGATGAAGGATGATAATTAATGTGTTAAGCACTCAGTGCATCCTGTTTGGAGGGACACATTTTTTTGCTACAGAATTAGAGAGACAGAACTCGTGCCCCAAGAAGTACAAAGTTTTACTTCTACTTAATCTTTCTCTAAGAAATAGAGTTATCATTCTTTTACAAAATAATTTTGTTATAAAGATGAATTGAGTCTTCACCTCATACTTGAAAAATATCCAAGTGACTATTGTGACATTTTGTAATATTTTGTTTTAATGTTTTATGTGACAACAAATATTGCTTTTTTTACCCAAGCCTAATATAATTATGTTGATTCTACTTTTACTGACAGATTCCTTCATCATTTTAATTTTCTTATAATAAATAGATTTTTGTAGCATTTTAACTTTATGGATAATTTAGCTTTGAAATTTAATATTTAAAAATTTTTAATCTTATCATTATAACAGCTCAAATGTAAAGCAGAGGAACTATCTTCTAAGTGGTTTCCAATGACAAAAGCAATTCCCTGATCTTGTATTTTCAAACAACAAACATTGATCAATTCATGAAATGTTACTACATATATATATATATATATATTGCATGAATTGTAATTAATATATTTATTTTATATTGATACTAAATCACCTGGGACTATCTTTCACATGGTAGAAATTATTGAGTCATGGGGCTAGGAATGGAATGTTACTTGCCAGATCTTGAAAACATGGTCACTTTTCTAGAGAAAGTAACTTAGACTAAGAGTTTATGGCATTTTAAAATACTACATGAAATTCTGTCTTGTTATGAGAGCAGTACCCTGTCTTAAATTGCCAACAGTCAGATGTGGTTGTCTTTGCTTCATCTTTCTAAGATGTCATTTACTTGCACATTTCTTCTCAGATCCAGAGCAGACATTATCAAAGGGGGAAAAAAACCCTCATAAGTAAAGTGGCTTTTCCTTGGAAGATCTGACATATATTTATATCAGTGATCATTTCCTGTCTATCTGGCATGCTGGCAGCAGGTTAAGTTGGGTGTTTCAGTGAGCATTGGGCCCCTCGCAGCAGTGGACACACTGATCCAGGGCCAATTCCTCCTGCATTTATATTTTTAAGGAGATCAGAGTGCCTGTATTTAATGAAAATGACCAGTAGTAAAGTGGATTCCTGTGAGATCTCTCATTCCAGTGTTTTTGGAAGGAAAGCCACATTTTTTTTTTGTTTTTTGGTTTTTTGCCTTGCTCTTCATTTTCTCTGGTTCTGTGATAAAAACACAGTGTGTAAAAGCACAAGCTCTGGAGCCAGCCAGACCTGGCTTTAGATCTGGCTCTGCCACTTTTCAGCTGCATGGTGTGGTAATGAGAGAGGTGAGAGTGGTTGTGATAGTTGTGGCCGTGTTTGTATTAGTGGTGCCAGTGATGGCAGCGGTGGTGACAAAAAAGGTGAAAGTGATGGCAATGGCATTGGTGAAGGGGGCAGTGGTGGTAGCGGTGATGGAGGAGATGGTGGTAGTGGTGGAATAGGTGATGGTGGAAGAGGTGCTGGTGGTAGTGATGATGGTGGTGGTGATGAAGGAGATAATGGTGGTGGTGGTGATGGAGGAGGTGATGGTGGTGGGAGAGGTGATGGTGGTAGTGGTCGGGGTAGTGGTGATGAAGGAGATAATGGTGGTGGTGGTGGAGGAGGAAGTGATGGTAGTAGCAGTGGTGAAAGAGGTAAGTAGTGGTGGTGGTGGTAAGGATGACGGTAATGGTTGTGGCGGTTGTTGAGATGCTGGTGTCAGTGGTCAGGATAACAGTCATGGTAAAGGCTCCAGTAGGATGTACTTATTATGAATTCTGTAGTAGATCTAGAAGACAGCCATTCAGAGCATCACTACAGGAGAGTTTTTTGAGGTTTCTAGGTTAAGTTACTTTATTACTCTCCATTTTCATCCTAGATTGTCAGTTTTATGTGAGTTTCACAAGTAAGGCTATGAAAGGCAGTGGGACAGGAGGTCTGGCCAGATCTCACCCCAGGGTAACCCAACCCACTCCCTCCCTGGCTTTCACAGACACTCTGGCAGCTCAATTCCCAAACCTGTCCTTCGGCTTTCCAGACCTTGGTCTGGGCTCACAGAATTCCCACCAGGGATAGAAGACGGCTGGGCAGGCCTGCAGGCAGGAAAGGCAGTAGGGCCTCCCATCTCTGCAACAGGGCTAATTCTAAAAAATGTAATTTGGCTTTACAACTTGCTGTTGATCTGTGCCAATATTTTAATGCTAAGGAAACCTGAATTTGAAAACATAACTCTGAGCATGTTCAAAAATAACCGTTGAAACAGATGTGCCCATGTTTCCTCCTTTCTCTCTAAGGGTGTAGATCTTAGCACTGTTAGATGGAACATCATTCTAGAGACCAGAACGCTTTTAGCTTTGAAAATTCAAAAAACATCCTTTTCTAAATTTTGTTTTTCTCAAATTCATATGCCTCACAGCCTTCTTCCACCCACCTCCACATTTCTCAGTTAATCACTGGAACATTTACCAACAGGCCACATGGCTCTGTAGTTACTTGCTTTGAAAATAAAGCCATAATAGTTTTTATGAAAATTGGGTAAATATCCCTGCAATGCTATTTTAGTTACCAGTCCCAACAAGGCAATTACGCATGGCGAGCATCCAGGATATCCTTTTCAGCTTTCAAGTTTTCTCTCAGTGTCATTACTTTACCCGGTATTTAGCAAGGCTGTTTTATTCCCAAGCTACTCCAGGCCAGATCACTGGAAACAGCAAATTGGGATGCATCCAGGTCACCAAGAAAGGAGGCAGTGGAGGGACTGACCAAGGCCACCACTGAAATCTGAGGGGGACGAGCCAGAGTGTGGCTTGCCATTTGTTCATCCAGGCCCGATGGCAACTGGCACTCGTTCTCCCAGGCAGCTGGTAGCTCAGGCCTTCACAACAGCATGTTGCTTCTCCATCCCCCACCTCTCTCGTTCCCTATCTCCTCCCTTAGGGGAAAGGAAAAAATATTACTATTGTGTGGATAGGTTGTCTGGGCCAAACACTCTCCTAAGGGTGAGGTGAAATCATGTCTAGGAGAATTTGTCACACAGTGTGCCAGGTTGAGATTATAATTAATAATACTGCTAGGTTCAGCACTGACATAGAGGAAGTGAATATACTTCTGTTAACCCTCAAAATAACCTTGGAATATTGGATGCACTTATTCTTGTTCGCCTGTTTCAAATGAGGAAACAAACTCAGAAAGTTCTGGTCGTTTGCCTGGGCCTGCATGCCCATTGTGCAGAAGACTGGAAACGGGGATGCGCCTGCCTTCCCCAGCAGGGCCATGCACTGCTTCCCCAGGCACTTCTGGCCACAGGGCAGGAAGGGAGGAGGAGAAAGCAGAAGTGCCACCTTTAAAAAATATAGCTGCAAACTTTCAATTTAAAATAGCACTTTGAAGTGTTTGCTTGTAGGCAAAAAAGCGTGCTTTATATGTCAGTACTTCAGATACCTGGGAATGCATGGCTCTTCTTTTAGAGTTTGGAAAGAAGTCCTCTCAGTCTCCCCAGCACCTCATATTGAAGGGGAAGGTCCCTATATGCTGGCCTGGGTATTTGATACCATTTCTTAACTAATTGTAGAATGTTTAACATCCAGATTCAAATATTGCGTCTACCTGTTAATAACCAAATGGCCTGAAGCAAGTCAGTTCACCTCTCTGAGTCCCCATTTTCCTGTCAGGAAAGCAGGAATACAAGGTTTATCTGGGTTTTGTGAGGATTAAGTGAGATGTAGAAAACATGGAGCACAGTACCTACCATAGGAGGAACACTTAAGACATCTAATTCCCTTTAGAACTTTAAAGTCACTGGTAAGAAAGCAAGTTTTGAGTGCTTGGTGTGAGCTTGGTACCATGTAGAAGCATCCTCTCAGTTCATCTTCATCTCACAAAACGAATACTCATCATTACCTCCATTGTCCTCATGGGTAAACCAACACCTCCAAGGAGTGGAGGTCATGTCCATATCACAGCACCGTGTGATCCATCTCCAAAGTCCATTTTTTTCCAGGACAGTATGGTGCCTTCTCATTATCAATTTTCCATCTTATTTTATAGAAGAATGTATCTATCTTGTTTATGATTGTGATTATTTTTCTCTAATTTTACTTTTTTGTTCTACATTACAATTCAAGATTACTTCTAGTTATAGAGTAATAGCGTTTCTTATATAGTGTCGTTATAAGTTTGGAAGTGCGTGGTGAGGGCAAGAGTCTGTCTGTGCTAGATGTCCATGAATTATGTGGCCCATACACATCACTGTGGCCTCTGCTTTTATTCTCATGTACTTCTAATTGTATAAACACACATATACAGACGTCCAACTGAGTTCAGCACTTTTTAACCATGCCCCACTATTTTGAACACTTTTATTTTATGGACAATTATTTGGCACCTTCATATGTGTATATTTTAATTAACAGAAAGTAGCATAAGAAAATTAGATGTCATAATTAAAGATTAGAGAAGATACTACGTACTCAGTTGTTAAAGTTAAACATTAAATTTAGGTTATTAGAGCTGGCTCCTGGCCTCATGTCTGAAATTTATTTTGCTAAGTAGTTTTGCATTCATTCAGATGAATGTTGTTGTTGCTTTTATTTTCCTAATACAGGAAGTAGTAAATCCCATTATTATATTAAGCTGTTTCCTTTCTAAGACACTTTTGCAAGCTCGGCCTGCACGTTTCCTCTGTCACACTGATCTTATATACGGTGTATGTGCTTCCTGAAACCATTTAAGCATTGATGGAAATTATTAGCATGTTAGTGCAGCCTTAACAGAGAAAAGTTACTTAATCTAAAAACATTCTTTCCTCTGCAAAGAACCTTTCAGTCTTGTATGACTCTGTGTGCTGTTAATACACATTAATTTTCATGAGCAATTTTGATGAAAGACTGAGTAGGTTTCGGGTTTAGAAACAGAATGTTTTTGGAATTCTCATTTCTGGACATGGATTAAAATGTGGCTCCCATCAGCCAGTAATTGGAAATAATAGTTCATCTGATGGCTGCCTCATCTATACATAAGCCTCTTAGACTCATTTTGCCTGAGCAGGTGTTCATGTCACACAGAAAATATTGTCACTCCTGAGTTTTACACATTCTATATGGTTAAGCGTTTCAGCTGAGTTGTGGACTTCAAAATAATTTGAAGAATTTACCTCTATCTTCTACCCCTAGTTGAGCCCCTGTGATCAAACCTCAGAGAGAGCAGTCTATAGAATATCCTGTATCTGACAGTCACACCCAGGAACTAATTTGGGGAGATGAAGGGGATTATGATTTTTCCTCCATGATCTTTTAATGTTCCCCTTAGCCTCTTTATAGCTTCAGTGTATACCATCTTTTGTAAGAAACAATTTCCCTATGTGTTATTGGTGTTTTCCTTGCTGTATCAAAGAGTATTTAGCTTAGTTTGGTCTAAAAATTCTGTCTTGGTGATGTCCCTTGAAAATGTCCTGAAATTGATTGTGGCGAAGGTTGTACAACTCTGTGAATACAGTAAGTCCTCACTTAGTGTCATCAGTTCGTTCTTGGGAAACTGCAACTTTAAGCAAAACAATGTGTAATGAAATCAATTTTACCATAGGCTAATTATACAAGCAAGAGTTAAGTTCTTAAGACAATTTATAGTCACAAAAACATCACCAAACTTCTAAATAAAGATCAAATCACTTCTGATATTAAACATTGAAATAAATCTAAATTGTGTGTACATTTAAGAAAGTTTTTTTTTAAAAGTAAGATAATTCTTTACCCAATTTTTGGTGGATCAGTGAATGATGGGGACTCAGAGTGGTAATGGGTTAAATTAAGGAATAAGCGTTGGCAAAGCGAAAATTCTAAGGTGCCTCCTACCACCTTGCAGTTAAATCATGACACAAATACAGTGGGCTCACTGGGTGCTTTTCGGTCACATTGTTTATTGTCATGCCTTTGCATGATTATATATTTGAATAATTTTTATGATTAGTTTTATTTATTCATTTGTTCATTTTCCAACCTGCTTATTCCAGTTCAGGGTGTGGATGGCGGGAGGCTATCCCAGCATCCCAGCAGCTCAGGGCACAGGATGGGAACCAGTCCTAGAAAGGACACTACCCCGTAGCAAGGCACACCAACACACACCTCCACACTCACCCACACTGGGACCATGTAGAATCATACATTCACCTGACTTGTGTGGCTTTGGGATATGGGAGGAAGCTGCAGTGGAGTCAGGAGAAAACCCACTCAGACTTGGGCAGAATGTGTAAACTCCACCCTGACAGTAGCCCTGGGCCAGGAAATCCATTTTTTTCCCTCATCAACATTATAACAAAATGACATTTTTCAAAGAGCTACTTGCTGTGTACTACAAACCATTGAATAGTATGGTGAATTCTAAAAATGGTTGAATTTTATCTTAAATTATATCTCAGTTAAGCTGGTTGTGTGTGTGTGTGTGTGTGTGTGTGTGTACACACAAGATTCCTCTTGGTTCAAAATTCTAATATTTAATAAACAAGCCCATGTGCTCAGTTTTAGTTTTGCTCGTAGTTCTATAAACCTTTTCAAATTACTCCCCTGAGCCTTTGAATTTCCTAGCTAAGGAGCTGTGGTATTTTTTAGTGTAACCTTATGTACATGCATTTATCAATCAACAAGTACATATTTAGTACCTTTCTTGAACTGCAACAGCCAAATCATTACAGGAATAATGGTAATAGTAGGAAGAGAGGAGCAATTGCCACAGGAATTATTAATAATAATTTAAAATAGCAGTTGGAACTATAGCCATTCTGATGGGAGAAGCACAATAGTGACTTAACTGTGATTGTGGTGACAGGGAGCCAACAATTGAGTCCCTGCTAATGGGCCAACAGGGGAAGGGTTGAAAAGAAGGAGTGAGTGGTTTACATTACAAAAGGATTGTCTGAGAGCTGCTCAAGTGTGGTTATGAGGGAGGTCAGGCTGGAGACAGAAAAGATGATAACCGTGGAGCTGTCAAGGGCATCTCAGGGGTTTAGGCAAGCACTGTGGCAGCTAGACACAGCCGGCTGAGAGCGGACATGTCCTGGCCCTGCCTAGCGTTGATTGATAAGAGGGAAACACAATGAGAAGATAATTGAGCAAACCAGGAGGCCTGGACAAGTGTCACAGAATTTAAAAGTGAGTCTTGGGAGCCATCAGAACCTTGGCTGAAAATATTCGTGCCTTCACTTTGACCAGAGTTGGACCATTTTGTCAGGGAATAAAACTACTGAAAGGCGTGTGAGTGTGTGTGTGTGTGGGTGCGCGCGCATGTGTGTACATGAATTAAATGCTGTAGTTGGCAGATAGATTGAAAAGAATACATCCTTGACATCTAGTGAACTCCTTCTGGCTGCACATATACTAAAACACACACATGCGCACCCACACACACACACACACACACACACACTGGGTTTTACTAGAAGCTTTGGAGCATATAAAAAAATCAAGGACACCCAGACTGCAGTCCATACTCCAGTTGTCTCATTTGTCCTGATACTGCCCTTTGTGTCATTTTCCCTCCAGTGCCTGCTGCAGCCAAGATCATGTATTGCATTTAGTTGTCATGCATTAGGGAGACAGAAAGAGAAAACGATGATGATGGAACAAAATGGGGCAAAATGTTAAATATTGATGAACCTGGGTAAAGGAATGTTCTCCCCATGTGATCCCTGCTGACCTCTTTATCCCAATCTCATGAGACTTGTACCCTTGCCAACTATATGGCAGCCCCAGTGGCATTCTTTTCGTTCCTCAGACAAGCCAAGCTATTCCTACCTTTGAGCCATTGATGCAGAGCTCTCTCTTCTCCCTGAGCTGCACAGGGCTGGCTCCTTCTTGTCATTTAGCTCTCAGTTGAAATGTCACTTCCAAGAGAAGATATCCTGCTTACTGGAGTAATAACCTAATCACTTTCTATCCCTCTGTTTTAATTATCTGCCTAAACCCATCGCTAGCTAATAATTTTATCTGTTGTGTTCACCGGCATATCCAAAGCACCCCAAATAGCACCTGGCATTGGGTAGTGCTCAAAAACTGTTTGTTAACTGAATGAACTAATCTGAATGTCCAGAAATTCAAAATGATGTCAGTGCCTTACGAATGTGCTTTATGCAAGAAAATGCTTCAGAACTCCAATCAGGATACATATACTCAGAGAACACCTGGGTCCTACATTAGAAGGAATGCACACTTTTATATTTCTGTTTTAATATTAAATGTTTAAGGTATATAAAGTCTTTTTATATTCTCCAGTCTAATAGCTTTTTTAAAATTGTGAAATATCTACACAAGTTATATTGTGTAAAAGAACATCTGTCTCTCTATATATATATAAATATATATGTATATGTATATAAAATATGCATATTTATACAATAATTCCAATTATACAAGTAGTGTGAGTATAAAAACAACAGAAAATATATGAAAATAATCATTTTAAGGATATGGAATTATGAGTAATTTTTACTTTATCATACTTGCTGCATGTGGTTCTATTATGTTTCTAATTTAGGAAATATTTAAAAGAGACAAAACATAATACAGGATAAATATGATCCAATATTAATAAAATGGAAATGCGCTTTGGGTATGGAAAGACTGTCCTGAATCTGGCATGCTTAGTGAAGCTTTATAGAAAATACTGGGGATTGATCTGGGCTTTGAAGATACATGCACAGGATTAATGAGGGTAGACAAATAGAGCATTTTAGGATAAAGAAGCAGAATGAACACAGATAGGAAGGAAGAAACTAGCACATGGGAGACTGTGAGGAGACCATCCTAATTGAAAGAAAGCTCATGTTTGGGGGATGGCAGGAAGCCAGTCGGGAAAGTTAGGATAGGATCACATTTTAGAAGATCTTCAAATTGGGCAGAAAGGTTGATGTTAGAAGTGGAAAGAAATTAGGAAGTTTTTATAACAAATAAATACACTGTTCCTTCTTCTCAAGAAGTAAGATTCTTGAAAGAAGGATAACACGATGGCGTGGGTATTTTAGGAAAATTACTCTTTGAAGGGAGAGAAACAGAGCTGGCAGTATCCATCTGGTGTCCATGGCAGACACCAAAATCAATCACCGGTCTGCTCTGCCGAGACGCAGCCTTAGAACTATCTTCACTGGCCCTCCAGTCAGCCATTACTAATCAATCAGAGTCCGCCGTGAAACCTGATTGCCTCCTGTGTGTCAGACAAGTGAAGGAGAGGCAGGAGAAGGGCAGGCCCAAGGCTCATGACTCGGATTTTAGTAGTTCTGAGAATACAAGAAGGATAATTATCCTGAGATGTTTCTTTTGTATTTGTAGGTTTGTATTTTAATTAGGACCAGAAATAGAAATCTTTTTGTATAACTCATTATTCAGCTCCAGAAACGTTTTGCTTTTTCTTTCAGGGTCATTGTCACTGGTATGCAGTTTCTAGGCACTTGCTTTANAAAAAAAAAAAAAAAAAAAAAAAAAAAAAAAAAAAAAAAAAAAAAAAAAACTTTAAATATTTAATAAACCTTGAAAACAGTAACTCCAACAAATGATATGCCAAAAAAAGACTCTCACCCACTTTAATCTACAAAGATTTGGATGCACCTGCTCTGTCTACTTGTGGGAGTTAGGTTGTCAGATTATGTTAAGCCACTATTTTTGTTCTTTTTAAGAAAAGGTTTTGTTTTCTGTTATTTTTTTAAATGGGTTTTAGATTACAAAATAGCAAATAAAATTAAAAATAAAATGAAATTGTCTCATCTTTGGTGGAGGTGGGAGGAGCTTCTATTTTGTCAGTGTGTGGGCTGCAAACAGAATAGAACGTTTATCTTAACTTCATGTTGAAGTTGAAAAATAAAATTAGCAATAGCCAAAAGGCCATGTTTGAATAACTTATCACAAAAGAGAAAACATAAATCTAGTGGCGAATCAGCTCTGCTATATATGCTAGTATTTCTTGGATGGGTTGAGAACATTGTTGTTTGCCATATAAAATTTCATTTCTATCCAGCTGATTGGTTCAAGGTCACCTCCCAATACCTGTAATTCAAAGTTTGGTTGCTGGGACCAGTGGCAGTTGAATTTTTTATTGATAACCTTTCTTTTCTTTTTGTCTCTATTTCCTCTTCTTTTTTATTTGTTTTTATTTTTTTCATTTTTCTACGGCTTGTGATCAAGAGCTTACAAGACCCTATGAAAAAATTAGTTGAGAAAGAAGAGAAGAAGAAAATCACCCAGCAGGAAAGTACAGACATAGCTATGCAGGAGCCGAATCAGTAAGTCACGGTTTTTTTTTTCCCCCCTTGCATCTTTCTTCCCACAGGTGAGAGTGACATGGTTCTCACTGACCGAGCCTGGCTGGGCCTCAGATGCAGACTCGTTGTCTTACTTCCTCACTTCTCAGCGTAGATGTATTAGCATTCCAGCCAAACCCCTTTAACACACATCCTGGCTACGTCATGACTCACGTATCCCAGTAAGAGATCCCTTTCTAGGGCACTTAGAAGGGTGCACTTGTGAGGAGCTGACTGGAGCGAGACAGGGCAAATGTCCCCAGCACTCCCTGGCTCTCTGCCTGTGGCCTGAGCCTGAGCTTTGCACTTTCTCTGGTTTCTGGACCCTATCTTGTCTTTTGTCAACACTAGATGCTCTTCTAAATAGGAAATGCCCTAGCTTTTCTCTCATTGAAGGAGTTTACCTATGAAATTGCCCTGGTGACACACGCATACTAAGGCATCATCATATGAAAGTATTGGATATTGGCATTGTGTTTTCTACCACGCAGGTTGTCTCTTCTCTGTGAAACAGAGAACAGCTTGGAGTATGGGAAATGACTGCTCCATCCCCATTTCATGCCCTTTTATAAAGAAGGTGCCTCTTGTCATTTTAAATACCAAGATGAACTATTTCCAACATACGTAGTGCATGGTTCCTATTCTCATACAGCCAGAAGGAGGTTTAAATGTGAATCTATATCATTTTCTATGGAGATGTCGTAGTTTGCAGGAATGCAGTTAATCTTTGAACTGGCTGAGCTAGGAAAACAAGAGATGGCTTTGCTTCTCTGCTCTACTCCTTTCCACACACCAAAAAGTTTAGATGACAATCTTCTGGTAAAACGGGCTTATATTTTTATTATATTTCTAAATAAACTTTCAGATTTATTTTTTGTCCCACAGAAATATTTACTGCCAATATTGGCCTTTTAAAATCTTAAAGCATATATGTACTAGATACATTTTTTTGATGCAGAATGAAGACAAGTTTTCACGGAAGGACAGATTGTAGAATGTGATCTGAATGTAGTAAAACTGGCTATTGCGTGGTGAACAATTTCAACCCATTCCTGGTGATGGTAATATTGCTAGCTATCAGTTGGTGAGCACGTGCTATGAACCAGGTACAATGCTAGGTGTGTAATTTATGTTAACTCCATCGTAAGACAACCTTCGGTGACGTCAAGGCTGGCATTTTTTTCATCGTGTAAAAGACGGAAGAAAGGCTCCAGAATGTTAAGGGGCTGCCCACATACTCTTATGTAGTAAGAGGTGAGGCCTGGAGTGGGTCCCTGCACCTTCTTTTCACCATATAAGTTCATACACTCTAAATAAAGCATTCACCTGTAATTAGAAGGGGATTACCTGGGATTTTCTTGATTTGTTTTAATTAATTCAGATTTCTCAAATGCTTTATTGCTTCACTTTTAAAAGCTCAAAAAGTATAACCCAGTAACTATTTAAAATGACAACGAACATTGAACATGAATTTTGTTTAGAAATAGCAGGTGAAGGCGCATCACGGTGCTAGGAGGAAGGTTCAGAGGCAGCGAGTGAGTCTCAGGGCAGCGATGTGTCTTTGTCTTTAAAAACATGGTGAGAGCTGAGTAGGAGATGGTCAGCCTGGATTTGCGAGTGGTCCAGCCGCTGTAGCCGAGCTAACCTATGGAGGTGTCCTCTCCGCCGACACCAGGAATCAGAAGAAATAGATTCTGATGGATTTTTTACAGTTTTTTTACTATCCACTTTTGCTATTTTTTAAGGTGATAACTATATGCATCTATCTTATTTATCTAACCACCCATCTAAATATTTACAGAATATTTGCCTTGTGATAGAAGTAAATTCAGATATTAAGAGCTACAGAAAGGAACAAAGCCAGCAAATTGGCGTGTAAATGACTATCCATCGTTGATCCTTCTTTGTGTATGTGTGTGTGTGTGTGTGTGTGTGTGTGTGTAGTGTATGTATTTGTGTTATAAGTGAAGTAATATTGTACTGAAAAATCTGACTGTATCATAAGTAGAACATTGGTAGAACTTGATGACTAAACTTCTTTTTTATTTTAAGATTAATTTCATTAGAGGAAGAAAACCAGCGCAAGGAATCCTCTAGTTTTAAGAGTAAGTTTTCATTTTTATTTAGAATTGCTTCTGAAATATTACTTAATGCTCAACAGCAAAGTCATTTTCCTTTTTGGCTAACTCCTCCTGGGCCCTGTTCTTTTTCAAAGTCATTTTCCTTTTTGGCTAACTCCTCTTAGGCCCTGTTCTTTTTCAGCTGAGAAAAGGCTAATTGGCTTCCTGTAGACTCAGTTCTAAATGTTCAGATATCCACGATGTCAACCCTACAGGGTTACTGAGAGAAGCTGTGTATTGTGAACCAGAAAATCACATCACAGTCGCGTCAGCAGCAGCTCTTCAGAGGGGCAGCCACAATGGGAACTGGCAAATCACTGTTTCTTTTCACAGCAGATTATAAGATTTCTGCTGTGGCCCTGACTAGTTGTAGTTTTATTAAGCTGAGGCTGCGACCTGAGGAGAGATGGATTTGCAGTACGTGTGGGGAGGGTGTTTGTTGATGTTGGAAACAGACGGGAACTGTTCACTCTGCCCTGCCAGCTGATGCCTCAGCCTG
This sequence comes from Cebus imitator, assembly GCF_001604975.1. NCBI lineage: Eukaryota > Metazoa > Chordata > Mammalia > Primates > Cebidae > Cebus > Cebus imitator. Next base: position 5,740,142 of record NW_016107352.1, on the reverse strand, counting down.
CCAGTGCTGAGCAACCCCAGATCCCTCAGGTGAGCTGAACCTGATGTGTTAGGGGAAGGGGTCAGAGCACTGAGAGGTGGCACAGTGTGCTGTGCTGTCCAGGCTCCTCAGCTATTTATTTCTGTCTCCTGCTGTTACTGCCAGTTTTTTCATTGGTCCTTCACCTCACAGAGGGGTAGAGGATTTGATAGATTGTGGTAGAACCAATGTGAAGCCATGCCAAGCACTTCACTGGCACTCAGGCTCCTCGGAGATGCGGGGGAATGTTTCACAGGTGTTAATGAGGAGAACTAAAATTACCCCAACACTGTTTAGCCTGAGCCCGCTGGGGACATAGCCACCTCTTCCTGCCTCGCCCTCTGCTATGGCAACTTCCTGGAAAATAGGAGGAGGCAAAACAGATTCTAGAACTTCCCCTCTACTCCATTCTTCTCCTTCCCTCTGTCTTCCTTCTGCCCTTCCTCCCACTTGCTTCTCCTCCTAGTTGCTTTTCTCCTATCTGCCTTTCAACAACAACAACAAAAGACTCACTTTTTTGCCTCTAATGCTTGCTTCATGTCATCCATTCATGCATGTACACATTTACTGCAAGTACTCATGCACTTGTTCATTTGTTCAATAGATGTTTATTGAGTTGCCTCTGTGCCAGGCATGGTGCTGGGCTCTGGGCATACAGTGGTGCATAAGACATAGTCAGTCCCTTCCAGGATGGGGCTAACCATCAAAAGGGGAAGCAGATGGCAATCTAATTGTTACACAAGTAATCCAGCAGCTCCAACTTTGGTGGGAGCTCCAAGGGAGAGGTACAGGGCTTTGGGACGTGTAATGGGGAAGACACAACTTTTTGAGGAGATCGGGGAACTACCCAAGCCAAGTGTCATGGCAAGACTCGTCAAAGCAGAAGAAACAGCCTGAGCAAAGGTTATGGGCCCGGGAGGACCTGGAGAAAGAGAAACCGTGCTCCAGAGCGTGAGGGGGAGTGAGGGGCAGAAGGAGAAAGGGAGCAGCTGGGCCTGCTCTCGTTGGCCACAGAAGAGCTTTCTCTCTGTATGGATCTGAGCCCTCCAGCCTCAATGTACCCACAGCACGAATCACTAATGTTGTCAGAGTCAAGATAATTGGATAGGAAAACATGGATTCTGTGGAAAAACATAAACTGCAGTTTATTATATTTGTATGCAAGTTATAAATCTCTATAAATTATATATTCATACAATATGTGACAATGCAGGGGAATCAAATTTTCTCTCTTTCCTTGTGCATAAAATTGCTCGTGGTATTTCCATATTTTGTGATTGTAAATATCGATCATCTTGTTTTATATATGCACAGAAGAAAATCCATTGTGATGATGTATCATATTTCTTTGATTCTGGGACCTGCAGGAAGGCTAATGAACATATGAGCAAATCAAGTTTTAAGGCTGTTCTATTACAAACACATACACACAGACACACTTTATTGTTTAGAATAGTTTTTCGTTCGCAGCAAAATTGGGCTCAAAGTACAGAGATTTCCCATATACCCCTTTTCCCAACATATACTTAGCCTTTCCCACTATTAACATCCTATACCAGATGGTATATTTGTTATAGTCAGTAAACCTACACTGACATCAGTATCACCCAAAGTCCCTAGTTTACATTAGAGTTCACTCTTGGTGTTATACATTCTGTAGGTATTATAAATGTATAAGGGTATGTATCTACCGTTACAGGACCATACAAAACAGTTTCACTGCCCTGAAACCCCACTGTGCTCCACCTATTCATCCCTCCCTCTCCTCAAACCCTTGGCAAACACTGATCTTTTTACTGTCTTCATAGTTGTGTCTTTTCCAGAATGTCATATAATTGGAATGATACAATGTGTAGCCTTTTCAGGTTGACTTCTTTCACTTAATAATCTTTTTATTTTAGCCAGCCCCATATGGCTGAAGTTCATTAGCATCATCAAGTAATAGTCAATTACTTAAGTCATACACTTGTCCATGGAAGGAGAATTACTAGATTGATGTCATGTAATTTTCAGGTTATCTACCAAACAAAGCAAAGATTCAGTGCTACTAATTCAGTATTCTCTGAGGGCCAGTAGCAGGAGTCCAATGTAATCTGAGGGCCCCTACTTCTGCCTGAGTGACTATTTAGATCCCATTGCTTCCTGAAGCTGTACATTTACCTTACACTGCAATAGTGTATGAACATGCACACCATTTCGAGTTGTTGGTAACCAGTTGCACATGTTATATTACAGCTGAAGATGGAAAAAGTATTTTATCTGCCTTAGACAAAAGCTCTACACATACTGCATGCTCAGGTAATCTAGATTAAGGAAAGCTACTCAATTTTAATTATTTGACTCAAACTCCTCACCAAAGGAAACTGACTCATTTTGTTTTCTTTCCTCCTCTCTAAAGGACCCATAGATGAACTATTAGACATGAAACCTGAAGAAGGTGGTAAGATTTATGTGTTTCTTTGGGATTATGATTTGTTTGATTTTTTAAAATTCCTCTTTTACATGTAAGAAAATGTAATGTGAATCTTTTTAATAGTTCTGCATTCCAAAGCAAAGTTTTTTGGGTGACAGTCTTTATAAATGACCTTAAATATGCCCACGCACAAACTAGTATGTGTGGTCTGTCATCATTAGTATAATGAATTTCATAATGTTCAAACTACTACAGCTAAAAGTTATATCAGGGGTCACATGCTATAGTTGAAAAAACATGACTTTCAGAATCAAACATGTGGATTTAAAAACTGGTTTTAACATAAATGGTCTGTATGGCTTTAAGCAATTTGCTTCATACTTAAACTCTCTAAGCCTGAGTTGTTCTCATTTGTAAAATGGAACCAATAGCAACAGCCTTGGTGGGTTATTGTCAGAATTGGAGATCATGTGTGTAAGGGGCACTTGATGGTCTCTGACACCGGGTTGTATCAAATGGTCATGAATTGAGATAGTAAGAGTAGTCATGTTTTCTGGCTGTTTTACTGTGCTGCATCTCTGCTGACCCATAGGTAGATACAGAGGGAGAGTTTGCTTAGTTAAATCCCACACGCAAATTACCAAACCTAAAATCACTTATGAAATAACCTCCCAAAAGAGAATCCAGAACCATAGATTTCGGTGAGACATGTATAGTGTTAAGTGAGCCTAAGACATTGAGAGCATTCCGCCTATTTATAGCCTTAGCTCTCTATCTGACTGAGGGTTTCCTTTTAATGATGTAACAAGAGTCCAAAATACCCCTGAAATTTGGAGCCAAACTCCAGAGCATCCCATGCCCTGGTGGCTGGCCTGCAGCCTGCCCAGGCTTTACAGGTTTCTCATGGGACTACAAATTGGCTGAGGTCACCCTGCAGGCCCCAGTCAACCAGGGCAGACAACTCAGTCCAGTCTGGGCTTGATGTTGATTTAATTTACAAAGTGTGTGAAGAAGAAAATCTCAGGAAAACAGAGGACATTGGTTAAAGTTTTTTCAAAAGTGGAAAGGCACCACACCTCTAGCATTGTTTTCAGGGCTTAGGGATACAAACTTGAGGACAGATATCTGCTTTCTGTGTTACTTACTACAGGTAGCACATTGTACAGTATTGTGTGAATGTCCATGCATATTTTATCAAAATGACTAATCATTTGTAAATATTGAAATCATACCAGGTAGTGGAAGTAATAAGCAGCTAATGCAGATTGCCATTGTGTCCATTTTTGTAAAAACATTTTCCCCTTGGCTTAAGAACAGATTATTTTGACAGAATAAAGGTGTCTTTTATAAATTATTTTTGGAGGGGATAAATACTTTATTCGTACCAAAATGAGGTAAAGACAATAATAGAAAAAGCCTAGATACCCACCACCCAGTTTCAACAAGGCTTACCAGTTAACAAATGTATTTACAATCCTTCACATGGTTTAATTCATTTTGATAGGAATGTTGTTATTCCTTTTAGTCCCAACATGTTATTTATATACTTTGCTCTTTGCTTTTATTATCACCTTCTTTAATTTTATTATTTTAATGTTTGATTTTTGACTAGGTAGTACATTCACATAAGGACAAAGGCCAACTTATAATTAAAAAATACACGGCAAAAGAATCCTCACTCTCATTCCTCTTCCTCAACCCCTCCCTATTCTAATACTCCCATCCCCCAGTGTGTCTTAGTGTTTCTTTACCCAGACACAGCAAATATGATTCTGTATTCTGTTTCCCTCTTTCTTAAAAACAAAAAAACATTCTTGGCTTTAGAATTTAATGTTTTTGTAACTTGGCAGTAATGGTACAACCCTAACCCAGTAGTCAAGCATTTCTTTACAGAATTAAATCAGAAATGCCACAGACTGCGATAGATGTATACTTTTATAAACTTCCACGAAAGCATTTGCCAAGATACATTGAATGAGATTTACACTGTCTACTTATTTAAACAACGTTCATATCTCATTGGTTTACAGTTATGATATTTGTTAGTTTTATAGACTAGCAGTCCATACCCCTTCTTTTGAGTACTCAATATAATTCTAAGAATAGAGATATGAATGTGCTGGTCCCTAAAATGTGTAGTTGTTCTCAGGTAGAATTATTGAGTTACACATTGTCTCAATTAAAGGCAATGTCACACAATTTCTCCTTTCTCTTTATCACTGCCAACCCACAGCCCTTCTTCAGGCATGAGTAGGGCTGCCCCACTGTCTGCCTCGGCTTCTACGTCGTCAACCCATAGGATAGCATTGGCTTAAATATTAATGTGGTCACTAGAATAAAAATATTCTCTCAGTGCACAGAGAACTTGTAGTGACTGAAGAAAAGAACACTCATTAATTTGTTGTCTTCAAAATGTGTGCCCTTTGGAAAACTGCCGGAAGGCCCAAATCCTGAATTAAAATGCTGATTACGATATGCATGACATTAAACAGTCAAAAAATAAAAAGAGCTTAATCCAGGGATGGCTGACTTTATAGGACTGGGGGGTGATAAGCTCTAGCACCCTGCTGCTTGGGGGCCGGTTCACTCCCAGTGGTAATTCTGTTAGACAAGTAATGGCTAAGCCGTGGTACAATGTTATCAAAAGGCAGCCCGCTCATGACAACAGCAGCGATTCTCAAAGAGCCATTGCCCAGCAAATCACCTCCATTCAGTGTCTTAATGACATTGGCTTTCTCCTGCTAAATAGCTAATGTAATGGAAAACCAACATTTGACTGCAGTTTATAAAACTGTATTAAGTAAAAAAGAAAGTTAGTGACATTTTGAGACACTTGAAAATAGCTCTCAAATTGCCTTAACCACATGTGGCAATCTGACCTGCATTCATTAATTATTATAACATGGAGAAGTCTTTGCATTTCCCAGAATTGGGCCAAGAAAAATGAATATCAGACACCTGAACAAAAAAGTGGTGTTAGAAAGCAGAAGAGAGTTCAATGAATTCAGCTCACCTAAGTCTCATAACTTGGCCTAACGCAAAAGATCCCTCTCAAGGCTAGGTTAAGACTGAGCCAATTAAAACAATTTTAATTGTCTGTATTATAAATAAAGTGTTTACCTCCTGCTACTTTCTTGGTTACTACTTCTAGACTTGTGATTCTAAACTGTGGTTACATGTCAGAATAATAGCTCATTCAATAGCTACCCTAGGCGTGGGTAAAAACTTCTAGCCCACAGCAATCATACATGTTTATCTCTGAGTTCCTCCTGAGTCACTCAGAATTGTCTCCTGCAGTTATCCATATATTACTGACTAGGGATCTGTCTGCTTCCTCACATACAAAGCAGCAAGTACTAAGCTCCTTATCTTTTCTCATAAGCTTTCCCTCCTCTCTGTCTTCCTCAGCATCCTGGGATGTACTGCTGGCTTTGGTACATTTTTTTTAACCAAATACTGTTCTTAGCTGATCACTATGTAGCCTGTAATGTTTTCTCTAGATTTACCCCTATAAAGATTTTGGCCAGGCACAGTGGCTCATGCCTGTAATCCCAGCACTTTGGGAGGGCAAGGTAGGCAGATCACTTGGGGTCAGGAGTTCAAGACCAGCCTGGCTAACACAGTGAAATGCTGTATTTACTAAAAATGCAAAAATTAGCCAGGCTGGTGATGGGCATCTGTAATCCCAGCTACTCTGGAGGCTGAGGCAGAAGGATCACTTGAACCTGGGAGGCAGAAGTTGCAGTGAACTGAGATCGTGCCACTGAACTGCAGCCTGGGCAACAAGAGCAAACTTCATCTCAAAAAAAAAAAACCATACACACACAAAAAAAATCATTGAGCAGTGCATGTTTTGTTGTAATAAACAAAAAAAAAAAAAAAAAAGATTTCTGTAAAGATTTCTGTAAATATTTATCCTTACCCTAGGTTTTATGTTTTTCAATAAGATTATTTGTCTGCTAAGATCTACTGCTGAAATGGAGTAGCAAGCTTGGCGATCATCAACAAGAATTTTTTTTAGTGCCTACTCAGGGTCAAATACTGGTTTGTTTTTTTTCAGAGAGTAGGAGTAGTTTTTCCTCTATCTGTTCTTATTATAATCTATATCATTTTCATCAGAGGGAAGTTCTTAGAGACAGCGTTCTTGAGTTCCAAACAAGTGCAGTTTGTTATAATATAGAATATGTTTTTCTTGTTAGCTATTTTCGTAAGGTGTTTTCCTCCCAATCTTGCCCCTACTCTCTTTGGGCGATATGAGGATAGTGTTGGTGTTTGGGGTTTTATTGCAAGTGTGTGGCCTTTACAATTAGTCATAATGTCTAGAGTGGGGACAAGGGAGAAAACCAGAGAGATGGAGTCTTCCTGTTTCACACGCAGATGAAGGTAAATTCAGTGACATTTATCTGCCAGCTTTCTTGTGCTCTCGTTTTTGGTCTATGTAGTTTTGTTTCCTTCCATCTTCTGTGTTCCTAATTTATGCTGAGGTCATGAAACTCAGTATGAGTTCAAAAATACCACCTGAGTGAGCTGTCACCAATTTCCCACACTGTGTCTGAACTTAAAAGAGCTTCCTCTCTCTGTGAGTTTTCACACAGATATTACTCATTGGTTCAGGATCAGTTCTCCTAGGGAATGTTCTCCCAGGGGCATGGGTTTTTATTTTTGAAAACTTGGGCAGTACAGGGCAAACATGCTGAGTGGATCTGTCATCTCAGCCTTTCTGCCATGGTGCCTGCATGGTGTCTGGCTGCCAGTGGAGCCATCTGACCTTAGGAACCCTCAACACTTCACAAAAGCTTAAGTATTAATTTATACATGAGACCCTCAATAGGTTCTGAAGTAAAAGCAGAGTGCTACAGTGAGAAAACACCTTGACCTGTGAGTCAGGGTCCCTAGCCAGATGGTCTCTAAGTAATAAATTTTGTGACATTGGATAGGTTATTTAACCTGGGTGTCTTTTTTCTTACCTGTAAAGTGAGTTAGAGGAGATGATCCCTAAGATCCCCAATAGTTTGTTTGTTTGTTTGTTTGTTTGTTTGTTTGTTTGTTTAAAAAAAAAGTGTGATTTTTCTCACTGGGAGAAATCATCAGATTCCCAGAATATGTTTGAGCAATGGCAAATTGAGAAGTTTTGCCGAATTGAAGGCTTTCCAGATGGCTGTGTTGATGGATGGCTGAAAGGGCTGCATTCATGCTTGACTGTAGAGGTCCTGAATACCACTAGACAGAGTGTTACTTTACCCAGTAGTCAGGGGAGCCATTGAAGATGTCTGAGAACGTGAGTAATCTCACATCCGGCCTGTCTAACTTTGCTTTCTGTTGCTTATGACAGAATACCTGCAGCTGGATAATTTATAAAGAAAAGGGCTCATGCCTATAATCCTAACACCTTGGGAGACCAAGGCAGGAGGATCGCTTGAGACCAAGAGGGCAACAAAGCGAGACCCTATCTCTACAAAAGTTTTAAAAGTTAGCCAGGCATGGTGGCATGTGTCTGTAATCCCAGCTACTCAGGAGGCTGCAAAGCTGTAGTGAGCTATGGTTACACCACTGCCCTCCAGCCTAGATGACAGTGTGAAACTCCATCTCTTAAAAATAAAAAAGAAAAGAAAGAAAGAAATAGAATTTATATATTAGAGTTATGGAAGCTAAGAAGTCCGGTTCCCAGGGGCCACATCTGGTGAGGGCCTTTTTACTGGTGGGGACTCTACTGTGTCCCAAGGCAGTTCAGGGCATCACACGCTGAGGGGGCCGAGTATGCTCCCTCAGGTCTCTCATCCTCTTCTTAGAAAAGCCACCAGTCCCACTCCTGTGATAATCCATTAATTCATAAATCCATGAATGGATTAGCCCATTCATGAAGGCAGAGCCCTCATGACCCCGTCACCTCTTAAAGACTCCACCTCTCTATGCTGCACACAGGGATTAACTATCAGCCTGAGTTTTGGAGGGGACAGATATGCAAACCATAACACAGACTAAGCAAAGATACGCAGTAAGAGGGTTCCTCTATGGAGCACCAGCAGCTTTACCAATGGGCAATCACAGAAGGGCTCCCAGACGCAAATTTGTCATCAGAGTTCCAGAAAGAACTTGGAATTGGAGGTAGAGATTGGAGAACCTTCTGAGGTGACATTGGTACGCTAAGAATAGCAAAGATCTTCTCTAGAGAATGTAGGGAAGGCGTGGTGGTTTGGCATGAAAGCTTAAGGGCAGCCAGAGTAGGAGGAGGCAGTGGAGAAGGTACTGTCAGGGAGTTGGAAGGTCATCCAAGAGAGCCGCCTCGTGGGGACTCCCAGGAGATAGCAGCATTTCCAGTCCAGGCAGTGGTACAAATGATTCTGCCGGGGTCAAGGCCTGGGAAAAGAGTATTTAAATTGGCCATGAGGATCTCACTGCTGACCTTCAAGAGAGCTACTTCAGCGTAGGGTGGGCGCAGGAACTTAATTACAGGCAGCTAAGAAAAGAGTAGAGCCAGAGTAGAGTATGTGGTTGTGGAAGGAAGAAGAAACCAGAACAGTAACTTGAAAGAGCGAGGGGACGGCGGACAGCAACATCCAGTGAAGGCTGATTAGTGTTGAGATAGGCACACATCTCCTGCAGCTAGGGGAAAGCAGCATTGAGGAATGAAAGACTAAAGATGCGGATCTGAATAATGGTGGGAACAGAGCAGGCTTCAGGAAGGAGGGGAGGGCACGGAGAGGGCTTATCTTAGAAAGGAGAGGGAATGCATGCAAGGTCATGGAGTTGGAGACAGGTGAGGATGTGAGTACGTCATGTCTGTTGGCTCTTATTTTTGCAGCAGCGTCTGTGGTTGGGTTATCTGATAAGAAAGTAAACATGGAGACTTGGGAGCCTGCAAAAGAGTAGAGGGAATTTGGAGTGCCATCTGTGGGTTTGGCACCTGAGAGATCCTCAACCCTTGTTCATTCTTTAAGACAAAAGCAGGATTGGGGCACCATTAGCCAGAAGCAATCCACGTCTGCATGGGTGGAAGCCCTGACTCCAGTTAGGAGTTTATTACTAGAGTTTCTGCCAAACAGCTTATCACATCTCTGCATGTGTCTCCATTTTCTCTCAGCTGAGTTGAATTTTTTTTCAAAGAAAATGATAGCATGATGCTCAAGAGCCAACTGACTATAGAGTTATTTCTCAAGTCTCAACTTGTCTGGTTACAGACCTGAACCCATCCTTTTCTTCTTGTAATTAGATTTTTCTTATGAGTTATGTGTAATAATTTTAAGCATCTTAATTATCAGTGTAATAATTGGGAGGTTTTGTGTTTTATGGTTCAAGCCAGTGCCAGTTTCATTGCTTTTAGCAAGTAGTAAGTTCTCTTAGAAGAGAACATGTGCACTGTGTAGCCTGTTAACCGTTGAATAACCAGGAAGCTAAATAAAAGGCTAAATTCAATAGTAGACCTCGGTATAAGCAAAATCTGTATTTAGAACTGGCTGTACGCAATATCCTCACCACGGGTCCTTTTCTCTTTTCTGTCATTAAAAAGTTTGAGTTGAATAGGATATGGTATTAGTCAGAAGTTTTTTGGTTGCAAGTGATAGAAAAACCCTATTTGAAATAGTTTAGGTTTAAATTGTTAAAATGAAAAATAATGTATTGATCCATGTAATGGGAACACTCAGTTGTGAATTGGCTTCAAGCAAAGCTGGATCCAGGGTCTTAGACAGTATTGTCAGGATTCTCCCTCTACCTCTTCAGGCTGTTTCCCTCTATGGGTTGACTTCATTATCACTGGAAGCCTGAATTTGCATCTTTAGAGCTTGGAATCCCAAATAAAGAGAGGCCGTCTTCCATTAAGTTTCTATATACCAAATTCAGGGAGGTGTCCAGCATGTGTCCATCCCTGAGCCAATCACCATCGCCTGGGGGATCCCTGGGGGATGGAGGACTCTGGCCAGCCTCAGACACTCATTCACTGGGGTGGCGGGTAACGAGGCATTTCCAGCAGCATCTCACCAGGATCACATGGAGAAAGCGTTTCCCCAAAGGGAAAACTGAAGAAGCAAAGGGAAGGGATGCTGAGTTAGCAAAAACCACCAAAGTCCCTTATAAACACCATAGCACAAAACCTAAACAGTAAAAACAAAGATAGAGCTATCGCAGTCTGCAGTTATTTTTAGAAGGTTTACAGTTTATTATTTGTTGTTGCTAATGTTAATGATGATCTTCCCTGGACAGATATCTATACTAAAGCAGTGAAGCCTCCCCCAGGGTTTGACTTAGGGGAGGGCTGTATAAAGCGACTGTAGAAGGAACATCCATCATTTTCAAGGTGCATTTGAAATTATCTGCTCCTCCAGGGGCTACACATTGACTTGACTTGGTTCTAATAAAATAGGTTTGGCCCAGTAATTACCTGGTTTCGGTCCGGGCAAAAAGTAAACCATGAGAAATGGTTTGGGCATTCCAATTCCAATTGAAACTAGGAAGTGTGGAGTTTTTTAAAGTTAATATACATTCAAGCATGCATAGATACAGGTGTTGATGGACACATCTGGAGCTGCAAAAGTTGCTTTTCTTTCCTTCAGCCCCTCTCTTCATTCACAGAGGTGTATTGCCTGCCTGACCTCACAGTCCTGCCTCACCCACGATGTGCAGGTTCATGTGGTTTCTGGACTACCCTGTTAACATCACACTGATTCAGAAGCCTGTCAAAAATGCCATCTTTCCCATCTTCTCACCCACAACCCCTACAGGTTATATCTCAGTGAGGATTTCTGTGATAACACAAACAATAAGAATGCTTAAATTAGATAGTTGTCCGACTAAAATGATGTTTTGCCACTATTTTTAAACCACAGTAACATGAGAGTGACTAGACTCTTCCCCTCCCTGATCCTGTCTGCTCAGCACATCAGAAATCCCCTTCATCTTTAGATCTTTATGTAAAGTGTGATTGAAAATAGGTCCAGTAAAGCCAACACAGAGAACTTTACTCTTTTTTAAGCCTTTGCTTATTAATTATCTTATATATTTGAAGAAAACCTGGTCATCTCATTTGATATAACCATATCAGAATTGCAGCATGGCTCAGAAAAAATATATAAATCATGATTTTTTTCTTCTCTTTATGAATTACCAAGAAAAATGTTTGTAGTTTCCAAGTGGCAATTATATACCACAACAAAGCTGCAGTTCATAAAACCATCAGTTCTTGGTTCTCAAAATATGTAATAAACCCAATGAAAGGACTTGGTGTAAGATTACTGATAGTAATGCTACTTGTATTCAATATTCACTATTTTGCCAATGTTCCTAATGTAAGGACGGCTGCCTTCTTTAAAGCCTTCCTTCTGGAAAGGCAGTTAGTTTAAGGTGTGTTTCTTTTGGTCTTCCTGATAACATTGAGGTGGCCATTATTAATGTGATAACCTTATGGATGAGCAAACAGAGGCTCAAGGCGAGGGTCTCAGGATTTTACTGAAATCACATAGCGGTGAAGGGGTGGACCTGAGGCTTCCCCTCTGATCCAGTGCTCACTTCAACCCTCCAGAACTGTGTCTCTGGCCTTTGAAGCTCCCTGACCTGCAGCCTCTTTCCCCTTTATTTTATCACTGCAAAGGACACTCAGGCAAACAAGACCGACTTTTCCTTTGCTTCATGCAATGGAGTTTCGGCAAAGCGGGAAGGAAGCAAGGATGCCTCTCTTGGGCACTGTTGAGCTTCTGGACATCCTCCCTTACCTGTCTTGCCCTGGGCCAGGGCATGGTGAAGGTTCTCTCCCCATCCTGGGTGGCAGGACAGGCTGCCACATGGCATGCTGCTGCTCCAGCCCAGGCAATGTGGATTGAGGGCTTGCGTGGGAAGATTCGGGAAGCTATGCAAACAAGGAACTAAGATCTCCAACATGTTTTCAGTCTTGGCTTTGTTTCATATTTGAGAAATGTTTTGGTAAATTCACTTTTATATTAAGGAAAACCAAAACCGTAGAGTCTGATGCCCAGCAACTGAACTTGCTTTGGAGGACAGGGGATGAGGGAGCATGGGATTAGAAATTTAATTCTATAAAATCTTAAGAGAGGCTATTATAATGGCATGAACTTACATTTTGATTACCTTTTTCTTAAATCTCGCCATCACCCAGTCGCCCCCTTCCCAGCCCCCACAGCATTGATCCCTGAGGGCTTGAGCCCCCTGTGGTGATGTTTTGTGTTCTGTTACTTCAATCAGCTTGCCTGGGACCAGCGGCAGGGACCTCGGAACCTGAAGGTGCTGACAAAGATGACCTGCTGCTGTTGAGTGAGATCTTCAGTGCTTCCTCCCTGGAAGAGGGCGAGTTCAGCAAAGAGTGGGCCGCTGTGTTTGGGGATGGCCAAGTGAAGGAGCCAGCGCCTGCTGTGGCCCTGGGAGAGCCAGACCCAAAGCCCCAGACAGGCTCAGGTTTCCTTCCTTCTCAGCTTTTAGACCAAAATATGAAAGACTTACAGGCCTCGCTACAAGGTAGGTACAGCAGGGATCAAAATGGGTTTTTTTTGTTTGTTCATTCTTTTTCTTTTTAATCCAGAAGCCTATTTCTTCCTTGTCTTGTTTGATGTTTTCTCTCTTTTTATTGAGTTTCTAGCTGGAGACTCGGAATCACATTCCAACTCTAAGATACGTTGCAGGGTTAAAAATACATTCTCCCCCCATGTTAACATCAAAGATTAGAGGAGTGGTTCTAAATCATATTGTCATACTTTGATTTTAGACTTCTTGTGGCATCCTTGAGAGGATCAAACAGCTTTCATGGTCATGGCCCATTGGCTCAGCCACTCCATCCTGAGTGCTCCACGTTCCCATGAGCCTGCCCTCTTCCTGGGTGCTGACTGACATGGCCCAGGGCCTCATCACTCTTTTTGCACACTTTGTTTGTCTTGCACTCCTGCTCCCTTTCTGTCCTGATCCACCTCTCCTCTGAGGACCCCTCACCAGCTCAGCTCTTCCAGTCCTGCCTTAAACACAGGGCCAAACAGTACCTCCTCAACCACAGCAAAAATAGAGTTTCCACACTGATCAGAAGTGGTTGTCAGGCCAAGCACAGTGGCTCATGCCTATAATCTCAGCACTTTGGGAAGTCAGGGTAAGTGGATCACTTGCAGTCAGGAGTTCGAGACCAGCCTGGCCAACATGGTGGAGCCCCATCTCTACTAAAAGTACAAAAAAAAAAAAAAAAAAAAACCAGGCATGATGGCACATGCCTGTAATCCCAAATCCCAGTTACTTGGGAGGCTGAGGCAGGAGAATCGCTTGAACCCAGGAGGCAAAGGTTACAGAGAGCTGAGATCACACTACTGCACTCCAGCTTGGGCAGCAGAGTCAGACTGCTTCTGAAAAAAACAAACATCGGGTGTCGGTATCAATATCAGTAAGGTTTCAAGGTTCACCAACCACGTGCTGGCTGAGAATTGCTAGCATTGAAACACATTGGATTACAGTGCAAAGCCTGAAACTCATGTTGAAATTTAAATTTTTAAGTTCGAGTTTCTAAACACACAGGCTTCTGAAAGGAAACCATATTTTAGTATTTCAACACTTTTTCCTTCTTTCATGTGACTTTAATTGTAAAACAGGAATCACTTAAGAAATTCTCAAACTATTTTGGTTTTTCTATGAATTTAGGCTCTCTCCCTAATAAACAACATGTTTATCTGGCACTTAAAGCTGAGAACAAAATGGTAAAGTTGGAACTATTAAGTAATTATGGGCTATTAAAACTTCAGGTCTTTAGAGATGAGATCATGGACACAAGAGTTGGTGAGCAAGACAAAAAAAAAAAGGTCTTCTTTTTTTTTTAAATGAAATACATGACTCCTTTTATCTTGCTTTGGGAGTCTTGTTTCATAGCCATTTCATTTATTTGCAGTAATGGAGGTAGAGATAGCAGGGATAAATGTAATCCAAAAATGTTTCTCCACCCTGAGTTTCACCCCAGGTTTCACCCCCTCAGTCACGGGAGCTGCAAATGAGTAAGGCTGCCAATTGACTAGAGTTTCATCCCCACCCACCTGTGGTGGAGGTGCTAACAAGTGCCGAGAGAATTGAGGCAAAGCCCCGATCCTCAACTGATACCTTAGGGCTGCTGAAAACTCCCCAGCTGTGTTGCAGAACGAACCCCACTCAGATCCTCAGCTTTGGAAACACAAGAGCTCCTACTGCCCACAGGGAGTGGTTGGGACTGTTTTCCTGCTTAGCCAGGGTAGCGAAGTGTCAGTCATTGTAAAAGCCCATGCACACATGTCCACAGACAGCCAAGAAGTCAGCTCCACGTCCACTTCCTGAGCAGGCAAAGTGAGAGAAGCTCATCTCAGTGCCCATGGTGGGGCTGCCAAACTATGCCAGAGAGCTGTGATAAGGGCAGTGGTCATGGGGAATTGCACTTCAGCCTTGCCCCGCATACATGGGAAAGGCACCAGACCACACTGAGGTCTAAGGAGGGAGGTGTTCTGAGAGGGAGAGAGAAACACAAGCTCATGCTACGGAAAGAGGAACAGGGACTGCAAATGGAGGCCATTTGTTACTCAGGCCAACAAAATTTCGTTTGAGGTTGCCATCCTACTAGTACTTTAGCAAGTCTCTCATTCATTCAACAGATATTTACAGGGTCCCTCTGTGTGCCAGGCACTGGGAATTCATCTGAGGACAAAACAGACCAGGCTGTCTGCTGTCCTGGAACTCACATTGTAACAGGATGCAGACAGGCAGTGAATAATAAGCATAATAATGAGCAAATCACACAGTAGGCTAGAAAGTGATCAACGTTAGGGAGAAAAGGAAAAAGTAGAGGCTGCGGATGATGGAGTGTTGGGGCTGTCAGGGTAATAGGTCAGGCTGCAGAGCTGAATAGGTTCTTACTGGGAAGACGAGATCTGAACAGAGACTTGCAGGAGGTGAGAATGAACCATGTGGCGCTCTGGGCAGAGGGGACAACCTGTGCCAGTGCCCTAAGGTGAGGACGTGCCTGGCACAGTGGAAGGTCTTTAGGAAGGACACTTGGCTGGAGCTGACTAACCAAGGGGAGGGATGCTCAGAGGATGCAGAGGCAGAAGCCAGGCCACACAGGGACTCATAGCTGTTGGAAGAACTTAGACCTTTTTTCAGCCCAGGTTAAGTTGAGAGTCATCACAGCATCTTGAGCCAAAGAGTAACATGATCTGATTTCCTATATTAAAAGGGTCCTTCTGTCTGCTAAAAGTTTCTTTTCTCTGCTGGGATTCTATCAAGATCTATGTTAAAGGAGTTACCACCAGGCATGGTGGCTCACTCCTGTAATGCCAGCACTTTAGGAGGCCATCGTGGACAGATGGCATGAGGTCAGGAGTTTGAGACCAGCCTGGCCAACATGGTGAAACCCTGTCTCTACTAAAAACATAAAAATTAGCTGGGCGTGGTGGTGCACACTTGCAGTTCCAGCTACCCAGGAGGCTGAGGCAGGAAAATCATTTGAACCCAGGAGGCAGAGGTTGTAGTAAGCTGAGGTCATGTCGCTGCACTCCAGTCTGGGTGACAGAGTGAGTGAGACTCTGCCTCCAAAAAAAAAATGGTTAAAAGAGTTAACTTGTAACTACTGAGTTATCCTATTTCCTTCCCATGCAAACAGCTGACAATTGAATACCTATGGAATTGAAATGATAGGAGGAAAAAAAGTCAAACCTAAGTGGTTGAAACAAGCAGCCCATTCAGCTTCTGCCACACTTACAGATTCCCAGCAGGTGCTCCCAGTTCAGGGATCCTTTAACATGTGTTTGTTACAAATGAAGGATGGGCGCTTCCATGACTGATCATGTTGTCAAATTCTAACTGCCTTCTGTGCTTCTGTCAGGACCCTCAATCCCCTCAAAAAAGAGGAAAGGGTGAATGGCAGCTTGAGATTTTTTTTTTCACTGCATCCATGGCCTAGAAAATCTACCTATACACATGAGTAGTTACGTATGGAATAGTTTAATAATAACTATTACTAAATATTGGCCACCCTATATTGAAACTGCTTCCCCTGATCAACCAGATCATCTCAAAGATCAGTTTTCAATAAACCACTGAAATAACTAAGTAGTCAAACTAAACAGAGTAGAAAATCTCATTGGGCTGGCCGGGTACTGTGGCTGACACATGTAATCCTAGCACTTTGGAAGGCTGAGGCAGGAGGATTGTTTGAGGCCAGAAGTTTGAGACCAGCCTGGGCAATAGAGTGAGTCGCCATCTCTACAAAAACAAATTTCTTTTTAAGTAGCTGAGCATGCTGGCGCATGCCTGGAGTCATAGCCATTTGCGGGGCTGAGGGGAGAGGATTGCCTGAGCCTGGAAGGTGAAGGTTGCAGTGAGCTGTGATCATGCCACTGCACTCTGACCTGGGCAACACAGTGAGACCCTGCATCAAAAAAATAACAAGGCTATTTGGTGTATTGGCTCAGTGAAACACTGGGGAGGAGCTCAGAGCCTGTGTTTTATCTTGCAATCTCCCTGCCCTTCGTGACTCTAAAGCTGGTGGTCAGGCCCCCTCAGTTCTCTGGGCCTTTACCTCTTGTCTGTAAAATGAGGTCATGGACTTAGCTTCTTATCCCTTTGTTATCTTCTTATCCCTCAGTTAGTTCCCACTGCAGAGATGCTGAGGTCCAAAATTGTATGATTCAGTGAATCTACGATTTGTAGATGGTAAAATATCAGTCAGCACTTGGTGTGGCACGTGCTGTGTGGCAAGCACTGTCCTGTGTGCTTTTCACATGGATGAACTGTAATCTTCACCATACCCTTCCCAGCCAGCTACTGTTATCCATTTTATTGCCTGGGAAACTGAGGAACAGAGTGGTTAGGTGGTGTGTCCAAGATCACACTTCCGTTAGCAGGCAGGCTGGATTTTGAGCACCCGCAGCCTTACTCCAAAATCCCTGCCTTTCACCATTCCCTTCTCTGGCCTGTCAGTACAGTCTCTGATAGCAAAAGCGATTTCCCAGTGGGGCCCTTCAGGCCTCTCTTGGGAAGCTGCCAGGGGGGCAGGACTTATAATGACTCCCTGGCTTGGGCATCCTTGTCGCACACAGGGATAGAGACACTTGGGGAGCCATAGAGGAGGAATGGGTGTGGGAGACAGAGGCTAAGTCCACACAAAATTAATTGATGTTCCAGAATAGAATATTCAAAATTGAGATTGTCCTAGGAAATCATGTTCCTGCGTGCCAGCAGCCACATGTACTCTGGTGCACACCTGCTGAGTCTCAGGTTGTCCTGGCTCTCTGTGAGGGACTGGGACACCGAGTCCTCAGGCACCAGGACTGAAGTGCAAGCTCTGGGCCACCTCCCCAGCTCCCTCAGCCCCACTTACAGCCCGCATTTCCCCTTTCCTCTTCCTCCTTCATCTCTTCAGTTTCCTCCTCTGTTGTCTCCCCGGATTGTCCCCTGCCTCTCTTCATCTCTTCTTTGACCTCTCTCCTTCTTCTGTTCCCAGTCCCTTGGGGAAATGGAGAGGAAGGGGGATTGGAGAAGAAAGCAGTGACATCTTTTTTCCCTCCTACTTGAAGCTCCAAGAGTACGAAACAAAGGAAGGCATGTAGAATCAAGTTGTGCCGAAAATGTGAAGATGAAGTTAATTTTAGCTGGGATTTCTGAGTCTCTGAGGTTATCAGCATGATAGGGGGTGGGGGTTCCTGTGTCATGCAGTGATGAGAAAATTGTGCCTTCCCGAGGCCTCTTCTTGTGAGTAGGAGGAGAGCCAGCGAGAGAGGCCACCTGACCTGGGGACAGGAAGGCTGAGAGACCTCAGAATCAGCGTTCTCAATTCTCCACCCATTTCCAAAATTTAAAAGTAGACACCGATACTAGAAAGATTACCCGCTGCTCAAAATAAATGCATCAGGACATCTTTTTATTTAGGACTCTGCAAACCAAAGTTAGGAATCTTGTTCCAGATTCCCAGAAACACATAGCCTTGTGTTCCTTCGCAGTGTTCTTTTGTTTTACCCAATTCTGAGGTGCCGTTGCCATCTGGGTGGATTTCCATTTAAGGCTAATATAATGTCAGGCTTTGGGTTATCTCCAGTTCACCGTTCCTCAGCCAGTGCTCATCTCCTGCCATTCCTGGCTTAGCCTGGCCCCAGGTGACTGACGTTCCCAGTACTTAGAATCATGTGAGGAAAAAGACCCTGGGGTGTATTTATAGGTTGAATGCAGAGCGGGCACTCTCAGCACAAGGCAGTGCAACTGAGTTCCACCAAAGTGCAGCACTTCCTCTGCCTGCTGAGGAGCATTTGCAGGTCTTGGAGCTCTGCAGAATTTAGCTCACAGAAGGAACTTTGATCTACTCCACACCTGTTTTATAGATCAGGGAATCAGGGAGCCCCAGAAAGACCTGTGACCTGCTTAGTTGTTGTAGTCATTCCACCATTTGAGTAAGGTCTAAACTCCTCAGCATGGCTTGCAGGGTCCTTTAAGACACGACTGTCTCCTCACTGTCCACATTCCCCACACCTTTGCTTAGCTGCCCTCATGGCATTGTTTCCTTGGAGAACCGCATGGGCTCCAAGCCATATCAAGCTTCAGTGCACCCATCTCTCCCTACCATGGGGCCTTGACATGTGCTCTTCCTTCTTCTTAGAGCCCACCACTTCCTACGCAGCGTGCTGCTTGCCGTACCTGGCTAACTTCTCATCCTTCAGTGTCTCGGCTCCAATGTCACCTCATCTAACGAGTCTTCCTTGAGTCCCCCACTCCCCAGCAGTCAGGGTGTTTCTGCTCCCCACATTCTTTACAACCTGTACTTAGTCATTCCTCTCCCCTTACTTTATTGTAAAATTGATTCACTTTAACTTTTAACTTCTAAGGGAATAGTAGATGCATGTATTTATAGGGTATGTGAGATATTTTGATACAGGCATGCAATGTGTAATAATCAAATCAGGCTAAATGGGGTGTTCACCTCAAGGATTTCTCATTTCTTTGTGTTACCCACATTCCAATTATGCTCTTTGGGTTATTTTTTAATGTACTATAAATTATTGTTGACTGCAATCATCCTGTCATGCTATCAAATGCTAGATTTTATTTATTCTATCTGACTTTATTTTTGTACCCACTAACCCTCCCTCCGACCCCTGCCCCTACCACCCTTTCCAGCCTCTGGTAACCATCATTCTGTTTTCTATTTCCATAAATTGAATTGTTTTAATTTTCAGCTCCCGCAAATGAGTAAAAATATGCAGAGTTTGTCTTTCTGCACCTGGCTTAGCTCACTTCACATAATATCTTCCAGTTCTGTCCAGGTTGTTGCAAATGACAGGATCTTATTCTGATTCCATTTTCTATCTCTTGCTCCGGGTTGTCATGGAGACAGGGCCCATATTTATGTTGCTCACCACTGTATTTCCAGAACACAGCTCAGTGCCTGGAATACAGTGAACATTCAAAAGTACTTGTTGGTTGGATGGATGGATGGATAAATGGATGGATGGATGGATGGATGGCAAGAAGCCGGGGAGAGGACAACTGACAAATGACACTAGAGGAAAAGAAACCAGTCCTAAAATGGGAACCCTTGAAGATGATGCCCTGAGGGGTTAGTCCTGCCATCTACTCAGCTTACAAAGGCCCAGACTCAGCTTAGCTTTACTGAGGGCCTGCTCTCCTACCTGGTTTCACTTAAAGATCCCATTTTATCTAAACAACCCCCAAATGAGGCAGGAATTTTTATCTTCCCCTTGCAGATATGGAAACTTGACCTGAGGGGGAACTGTGGGTGTCAGGGTGGTGCTTTGCCGTGTGGTTATGGTGTTCCCACTCTTCCCTTCACAGGCAGCCCCGCCCCAGAGCTCTTGGGGCTGTGACCCCTCACCCCGCCCCAGGCGTGAGCTCTCCCTGCTGGTAAATGACACCCATGGCAAAGCGCAGCTCTGGGCGGTGTCCTTTGGCTTCCCTTGCTGCTCTAGCTGGCCAGCCTGATGCCTGGCTGATTTAGATTTTCCTTTACGTAAGTAAGGGGGACAGAGTTGCTCTAATAAAATTTTATATGTGTTTCCTGCAAATGGGTAGCACATTTGACATATCAAAGGATCCTGAAAGCCAGGGTAGTCATTTTGTTCACAGAACTCAGTGCCCTGGGCACTCATTCTTCACCACCCCTCTCTGACTGAACTGCTCTGAGATGAGCTGACATCTTTCTAGCCACACCTTCATGTTAAAAATGCCTCAGCCAATTCTCACCAGCTAGAGAACAGTTGATGGCAATTATGGGAATATTAGCAACACTAAGTTCTCTTTAAATAGCATTTTTTCCTGACAGAAGCCAAGACATTTGAAATCTGGCTTGGCATTCAATCCGTAATTACCCTCATTGCACCCTTCCCCTAAATAATTTTCAAAGTGATATGAGGCTGAAACTGTAGCTGAGCTTAATATTTGCTTTTTTTTTCATAAATAGTTGGTGTCATAGACATACTGTTTTATCTCTTCATGCACATGTAGTTGAATTGTTAGACTGGGGCTTAGTAACTGTTGAGAAAGGAATGTTATGTGGCAAACGGGCTGTTGTTTCTGCTTCACACGACGGGGAGGGGGAGAAGGACGCCCTGTGTGTGTTTGTCAACATCCTCAGGTGTACTGTTCCCATCATTTTCGCTCTCAAAGAGAGGATGTCTTCAGGCTTCATGTCCTTCACATCCTCTGCTGCAGAGAAGCCCCCCAAATTCCTGGATTCTAGGTGTTTATTGTATGGTTCGTGAGTGTTTTAGGTGAACAATATTTTAAAATCCATACTTACAAAGGAATTCAATTAGAAGATACCTGTTTTGTCTATAAAAGAATCTGCCATTATCATCTTTTAAATCACATGTTTGAAATGATTTGTATTCCTGGGTCCTCTTTTTTATTTTTTATTTTTGAAATGCTGTCTTACTCTGTCACCCAGGCTGGAGTGCAGTGGCACAATCTCAACTCACTAGAACCTCCACCTCCCGGGTTCAACTGCCTGCCTCAGCCTCCCAAGTAGCTGGGATTATAGGAACCCGCCACCACACCCAGCTAATTTTTGTATTTTTAGTAGAGACAGGTTTTTACCATGTTGGCCAGGCTGGTCTTGAACTCCTGACTTCAAGTGATCTGCCTGCCTTGGCTTCCCAAAGTGCTGGGATTACAGGCGTGAGCCACCGCGCCCAGCCTCTGGGTTCTTTTAAAAGTTTGACTTGATATACAGATGTTTCACTTATTTATAGCTTTTCAAAAACATGCACATTACATGATGAGAAGTGAGATCCATTTTGACATGTAAATTGATTTCTGCCTCCTTTTAGGAATGCGTTCATTTCAGACTTTGAAAAATATAATGCCTTGAGTCTGCCTCTTTTTTTCAGTGTTCTCTGCCACGGAGTGTCATGCATATTTTTGAAATGGGAAAAATTATCTTGTTTGAGTTCCCACTGGGCCACATAGCATACAGAGATCAGGGAGGGGTTGACTTCTCTATTCCTCACCTGGCTTTTCTGAGTCAGTTCAATTTTCTCTGAAAATGTGAGCCATCCAGGAACTCTGTCAGAGAGGAAAACAGAATCGAAGGGCATAAAGCTACAAGATTTGGAGTCAGTTGCCTGGGGACGTGGGATCCTGAAGTGGGCCCCTCTGATTTGTAGGAGATCTCTCTCTTTGTCCACACACTGGCCCAAAAGGCATTCTGTGATTCTAATCGAAATGGTGACCCAGGCAGCCTCAGAGGCCAGCTAAGGAAGTGCTTCCTGAACTTTTACTTGCATAACAATCACTGAGTGTTTGCTAAAATCATTGTCTGGGCTCCAACCCCAGGGATTCTGATTCGATAGGTCAGCATTGGCTCATGAACTTGAATTTCTAACCAACACATAGGTGATGGCCATGCCTCTGTTAAGGGCACTGTGAGAATCATGGCTCTGAGAGACTGAGGGCAAGCTGCAGGGGTTACGGGAAAGGTGGCACGGGCTCTGGTGCACAGGTGGCTCTTTGGTATACTTAGCGTTGGAGAAACATTGCAGGAAAGGGTGACAGTTACCAGTTAGATTCAGTACTTCTCAGTGTTTCTATGACCGGCATTATTTGGCACACACAGAAACCACAACTTTAACTTTCCACATTTACCACTGTTTTATGTGATTTGGGTCTAAAAGGAAAATGGTCATGCACCAATTTTCTAGGAACCAGGGAGGTTATGTTATTCCTGGGTTACACCAAATACTGGTTATTTTAAAAAATCATTTTATTGCAGTATAATTCATATGCCAAAAATTCACCCACTGTAAGACAACAGTTCAAGGATTTCTGATACTGTGCAGCCATCACCACGGCCCAGTGTTAGCCCATCTCCACCATCCCAGATATCTCCCTCAAAGTCTAGTACTTTTGATTGTGAATTCTGTTATGTATATGTTCAAATACCTTTCCAATGAACAACAGTGCCTTTTAAAACCCTTTGTATTTTTTCAATTGTTCTAGATTCAATAAATAGGCCACTGTTTCATTAAGTTAGTCTCAATAAATTTGTGAGGTTTGTGCCATTTGCCTAAAATGAAATACTTCAACCAGTGGGTATTAATATAGTATTGAATACGTGCCAGGTACTGCTTCGCCATCTCTTAAAATAATCCTTTAGAAGTATACTTCTCACCATTTAAAACAGTACTCTCTTTACGTTAATGCAATAGTCACATATTCGAACACCCACTGTGTAGCATGCAGTGCACTAAAGGATATACAGATGAATAATACATGGTTGATCCCTGACTTCCAGGGGCTCAAGACTCTAGGAGATTAGATGAAAATGTAAACTAAGAAATAGAGTATAATTCTATAATGAAGTCCACTGGAACCTCCACCAGAATTCCAGTGGAATTCTGTAATGAAGTCCGCTGGAAACTGTGAATCAGAATGGCAGAGTGAAAAAGTGGTATCAAATCCTATACTCTCTGTGGCATTCTTGCTCTGGACATTGGTTTCACTGCCCCGTCTGAACTCTGCCTTCCAAACGTGATCTCTCTTGAAGGCCTTATCAGACACAAATCTTTTCCTTAAAAAACCCTGTGACCAGAGTATCCCAATAAAAGGATACAGTTTTAAGCCTAATGATCCCAACAGCGATGCATCCTCTGATGGTCTACATTTTATAGTGAGAATCAGTAATCCACTTATTCGGCAAGCATCTACCAGTACTGTGTTAAGTATTTTTGAGCAAATTGAAAAACAAAAAATTCCTTGTCTCATTGAGAAGATAAGACTTGCATATATAGAATTTAAGCAGGAGTGCAAAGAAGCTTATGGTAAAGTTCTACATTAGATGTGAGTCATGCCAAAACTCCAGGACGGACAGTAAATGCTCTGTGGAACTAGGTTTGCTGTCCTTAAAACAGGAGTGCCTGATGCCTCTTAACCATTCTGGAGCAGGCAGGGCACAAGGGGCATTATAGAACATTGGGTTATATAAGGTGTATTAGTCCATTTTCACACTGCTATTAATATAAAGAACTGCGCAAGACTGGATAATTTATAAAGGAAAGAGGTTTGATTGACTCACAGTTCAGCATGACTAGGGAGGTCTCAGGAAACTTACAGTCATTGAAGCAGAAGCAGGCATGTTTTTCACAAGGAAGCAGGAAGGAGAAGTGTGGAGCAAAGAGGGAAGAACTCCTTATAAAACCGTCAGATCTCTAGAGAACTCACTTATCACAAGAACAGCATGGGGGAAACCAACCCCATGATTCAGTTACCTCCAGCTGGTCTCTCCCGTGACATGTGGGGATTATGGGGATGATTGGATTATAATTCAAGTTGAGACTTGGGTGGGGACACAAAGCCTAACCATATCACAAGCTAAATGCCATTGTAAGGGGGAGGCATAAAGTTAAAGAGGGATTTCTTTCCCCCTCATAAGTTTGGACTGGACTGTCATTTATTTATCTGTATTAATTAAGTCTCCCAATTTAAATTAACTGTGTAGAAAATAAATGGACTGGATCATATTGGAAGTCAAGAAGATGTGGCTACTAGTCCTATTGCTTCATTTAACGGTGTTCTCTTTTTTAAGCTTTTCCCCATTTGCGACAGAAAAACAAGGCACCTGGTTTCCTTAGAGCATTATTGATAATCTTTGGGATGATCATAAAATGATTGTGCTTGAGAAGGAGAATGGGCATAAATAAAGCTAAAATGCAAAGGTGCCTTATCCATAGCAATGGTTTGTTTGCTTTTCAGAATCTAATCTTTTCCTTCATTTTTCATATTTTTGAATTGGACTTGACGATGCATGTCTCCTGTCTCCTCAAATGTATTTCAGTATGAGGATCATAGGAGAAGTATCTTATTTCTGTTCAGAGGCCACTATGGTTGAGAACCAGGGATGTGGCCATCAACTGGTGGGTCCGTGTGACTTCTTCACTAGATCTGACATGCTCTGGTTTTGAATATTAGGCTGGTCAGAGAGCAATGTCAATCCTCCTATTCCATAGCCAGCACGAAAGACAAGCAGTCCAAATGACAACAGCCCAGCAGTGAAAGGTAATAACAGCATTTTATCTCCCTGAAATGACAGCTGCCTTCCTTTCCAGTGGCCTAACCTATTTTCTATACTTCTCTACTAATTTTCATTTGGACATCTAGGGCTCAAAGCAGGGCTACGAGATGGAGAATTTTGCATAATCCCAGAAATTACATTCTGACTTCTTTTTCTGGCATAATGTCCTCATCCATAATTCCCTTTATCAAACTGTACCTATTGTGGATGAGTCAAATATCTACATGTGGTTGGGTGGTCCCCAAGTTTGGTTGGAAATACCAAGATATGAAAGGCCTCTGAGGTTTGCTATCGTTAGCCAAAAATACCATTGCCACCACCATATGGGGCATTTAATTTGTGCTTCTCAGAAAGGGCCAGGTTTCATAGTTGTCAAATGAGGTCTTTTCAAGTTCATAAGATCTGTTCTCTTTTGGGACAGTTCCCCCAAGGGAACCTCTGCTCGACTGAAGATCTCGTCTGTATTTGCAGCTCTCTTTCTGTTTCTCTGGTCATCGCTGATTTTTCCCTTTGTTGGCCACAGGAAGTTAAAGGATGGGTCTACTCCGTTATCATCAGAACGTGTTCCCATGATGTTCTTTTAAGTGTTGTGCAAATAAGTTGCACCTGCTTTGTCTCCAGCAGCGGCTGCCTGGGGAACGTAAGGATTGTCCCAAAGCACAGTCACTGGCTTCTCACGGCAAGGCCACGATAATGCTCAGAGGACCTCCTAAGACCCTTGAGGAGGTTAGAAGGAAGGGGAAACAAGTGTGTAGCATATTTTCACTGGAGTCATCTTCAAAATATTTTGAAATCCTCTAGCAAGAATAATAGAGATAGGCTAATCCAGCAAAATCAGTCATGCACCATAGAGTTTCCTTGGGGATCTCCTACATGACTCAAGAAAGTTGAGTGACTCCCTTTTTTTAGGCTGTTCCCTGCCTGCTCCCCCTCCAACTAAGCTATATTGAGCTCTCTTGTCTCAGATAATCATATCAAGATAAACCAGGTGATCCCAGGGCTAATTGCACATGGAATTCAATCAGTGTCACATACTAATAACTTTCATATTACCAACTAGTCTTGATACAGTTTTCTCACTATCATAGATACATTGATTTTTACATGTAGATATGCTGATATCTATAAGACTTTTTTTTTTAATAAAAAGAGAATCGGAAATATAAAGTGATCAGTATACTATCTTAGCATTTCAGTGACATTTTTATGAAAGGATCAAAGGCCCTGTTTATATTGATATCCCATTGCTTCTATCCCATCACTAAGCACTTTTAGTAACTTGTCCTACCAATAATTTCTGAGACTCTTTTCAGCCAGATGGCAAGCACATTCCTACCTGCTCTCAGCCAGAAGGATCGCCCATCAGAGACATTTTCTTCATGTTTCTGACACTCCCACCTGTTGGAGAAGAAAAAAAGCACAGGTCATCCAAGCCAATGAACTTAGAAGTTCATGTGGAATGATTTATGTATTTTAAACAAAGCCTCCATCTTATTTAGGAACCACGTGCACGAGGCACTGTTTTGAAAATGTTCCCCTCATCTGGAAAACAGTTGGCTGCATATTCATGGTATTCAGGAAGTTAGGGCAGGTCTTTTGGTGGAAGAGCAGAAGGGAGTATTCCAGTACGGCTGAAGAGTATAGGGAATTGACCCCCCGGGAGAAGGAAAGGCATGTCAGGGCCCTCCTTGTTTTGACAGGAAAGGATTGAGGAAGGCAGTGACTCTGAGAAGAAGCCAGACCTGGGCACCAAGCCCTTCTGGGCCTGTTGCTTTGAAGGGTAAAAAGAGTGGCCATAATATTTCTCCTGACCCAGCAGATTTAAAAAGATTCCTCCAGCAGACAGTGGAAAGCCCCTTGCTTCCTCAGCCATTCAGGCTGATTTCTGAAATAACTATGCTATTTCCTGGTTGTGGTGAAGCGGCAGGGCCTGAGGTTTTGAGCAGCTTTTCATGGGCTATGGCCATTAGTGGGGTTGGGGTGCAGGTGGGAGTTTGTTAACACAAAAGCTTGTTATTCACGGAGCTTCGGGCTATGGTTTGGAAATGGTCACCAACTGGATGACCTGGACCTGCCTGCATCCCACATGGCAGAGGCGGCCATTTGGAAGGTGGGTTTGCTCATGTTTCCTCTTCTCTCCCCAGAACCTGCTAAGGCTGCCTCGGACCTGACTGCCTGGTTCAGCCTCTTCGCTGACCTCGACCCACTCTCAAATCCTGATGCTGTTGGAAAAACCGATAAAGAACACGAATTGCTCAATGCATGAATCTGCACCCTTCAGGAGGGCGCTTACATGAGGCCCCCAGAAGCTCCCCCAGGGGCTAGCAGAAGTGTAAAGTGATCAGTATCCTGTTTTAATAATTACATGCCATTTTAATAAAATGAAAGGGTCAACAGCCCTGTTTATATTGGTATAATGATTTACTCTTATTTGGTATAAAGGGTTTTCGTGTATCTGTACGTGGATCTAAACAATACAGGATTGTCTAGAAGCAGTTTCCAGGCCGCCGCTCTCCTGCCTACATCCCATCATGGCTGCTGCGGTGTCACTGGGCTACCGTGAGATCCAAGTTGAAATCAGAAGCCTACTTTGATGGTAGGTTTGAATGACGTGTCCTACAGCCTCAGAGGCAGCAGGAGGTTAGCAAAGCTTAAATGCCTCCTTCTCTACCCCCAGCCTCTGTCCCCCTTGGAGGAGGGCTGTAGAAAGATTCCCTCTTCCTGCCAAGCCATCTTCCAGTGAGCTCCGGATGAAGCTCTGGCCAACCAAAGACACTGTCCCACAGCAGGTGCCTGGTGGGCCACATGTTCTCACACTGGCGGAGGAGCCGGGCTTCTCTCCAAGGCACAAACTTTTCTATGGAAAGCAGCCATATTTGCAGATACCACTGTCTCCTTTTGTCCTCTTCGTGGCCGGAATTCAAAAGCATGTATTTCTGAAGCCCCTTGTGACTTCTTTTTTTTTAATTAAACAGAAAAGATATTTGACATGCAAAGTCAAGTTTATGGAGTCTGTTGTGGGGACTCAGTGATGCGCTGAGGAAGGTGCTATGGGTGTGGGGGCTGGAGTGGGACAGAGGAGGAGGATGGGTCTCAACTGCAGCCTTGAAGCTGTTGATTTGACCCCATGCACCACCCAGATAAGGCAGCAGCAGGAAAGACGACAAGGGGCTTGCAGGATCAGGCAGGGGTGGGAGCCACAGTCTTACATTTGGGCAACTTTGATAGAGTCCCCAGAGCTGGCAGCTCTCCCTGCCATGCATGTCACAGGTGACCTGCTGAGTGAGGGCCCACACACATCTGTGGAAGCCCATGTACACCCCTTTCAATGACCCAGAGGCCCAGAGTAGGGGTGGAATCGACACCTTCCCAAAAGATGGTTCCACATGCTTGGTTGGGCCAGGAGTTCTCTCCGGGGCTCCTGCAGCATCAGCGCCCAGCTCTGAAAGGGCTTCCTGGGGCCATTTCCTGAAACACACACACACACACACACACACACACACACGAACAGCTCTGGAAGGGCACGGCCACAGCAATAACCTCCATCCCTACAAGACCTCCTTGGAGGACTGGAGATGGGGGCTGTTGAAGGTGTTCTTTCTCTGCACAGGAAAGTACACTGCAGGTGAAATTAAAGACCCTGATGCAAGCAGACCCCTGCTCACATCTGGGTCTACCATAAGCTGTCCAGGGGGTCTCCTTTGTTAGAATCTCATCTAGCAGATACCTTACCCTGGCACTGGTGGCGTTTGAGGATGTGAAGAGTTCAAAACCAGGGCCTCACCTTGTGAGCATTCCTGCACTCATACAGGAGTCTTTGCTGTACCCTCAGCCTCTGCTCCAAACCCTGGGCCTGTGCGTTTGCTGTGCACTTCTCCTGGGATGCCATCACAACCCCACCTACCCTTCCAGAGCCTCCGCAGAGCCCATGTGCTCCACAAGGACCTCTCCAAGTGCAGCCCCCAGGTCCCAGGTCTCCTGTGAGAAGCCAGCCCTCATCTCTCCCTGACACTTCATCAGTTCCTGCCCTCCCTTCCTTCCCCTCTCCCATCTTGCCCAGCAATGCTAGGATGGTGCTTGCCCTGGCCTCCTGAGGACTGTGCTTTATGCATCTGCCTCTACCACTAGGTGCTACGACAGTCTCCCTGTTTCTCCAAATCTGTCTCCCCAGCAGTCAGCACCCTGGAGTCACCTCGACAGCAATGGATTAATGATTGCGGAGTTGAGCTGCCCTGCATGGAATGTGGACTCAGTCCTAGTTTCATCCTGGTTCACATTTGCAGGGGTGAGAACCCTGCAACCGCAGTAAGTAGATGAGGCAGGAGGCGCTGACTCGCTCAGTCCAGGCTAGAGGCCCAGAGAGCTCTGTGCGGGAGAGGGTAGGAGTGAAAGGGGGTGGAGGTAATCAAACTGATTACTTTAAATACTAACAGGTGGCATTTAAACATTGCTCTGAGGGTGGAGGGGAGAGGAAGATTGTGGCAGCTGGACAGGCTTTGCGAATTGCACATGGAGGCATTTTCTCCCCAAATTTTCTTGACCTTAAAAAAAAAACAAAAACGATTCAATTCCCTTTTCTATCTGCAATCCACTTGGCCAGCCTCTTGGTCCCTTGTGATATTCGTGTTTTGATCCGGGCTCAAGCAAAGCCCCCTAGACCACCTTTCCAGTTTAAGAAGCAGCAGCTGCTGCCTGATTCTCTTTTAAGAGGCCTGCGTGCTGACCTAGCCAAAGGGCTTCCTCCAGGCCCCACCTCCCGGACCCGCCTCAGCCGCCCGCCCGCCCGTGGACTGGCCCTGCCGTGAAGACAAAGGTACTCGACCCTCCTCCTGTACAGTTCCACTTGTCCCTCGTTGTCACTTCATGTTGGGAGCCTGGTCTGAATCACAGTTGCACTGAAAGCTTTGGGGAGATTCGGAAAGCACCTGTTCCTGGAAAGCTTTCATGCCAATCCCGGTGGGGTGGTCCGCCAGGCTCCTTCCCCCTCCCCCAGCCATTTAAAGAATATACAAATTGGAGGGAACCAGAGACAATTCTTTTTCCTTCTTTCTTCTTTCCCCAGCTGGCATGGGCTCTTGGTGTACTTTATAGATTCATTTCCTTCAAAATGTAATTTTAGAAATGTCAAGTTGATTTTTGAGTTCTGGGAAAGTGAGAAAAGCACCCGTCAGCTTCAAAATTAGAAATGCACCAACTTAGGAAGAACCAGCACTTTTTGTGAGTGGTTTTTGCCCAAAAAGACGTGATCTATTCAGAGTTGGCAACCCTGGGCAGCCAGAGGCGTCAGTGGGCCTGTAGGCGGGGCTTATGCATGGTGCTGTTATTACCAGACAGGGGTCCCAATCCAGACCCCAAGAGAGGGCTCTTGGACGTCGCATGCAAGAAAGAATTTGGGGTGAGTCCATAAAGTGAAAGCAAGTTTATTAATAAAGGAGGGTGGGCGCAGTGGCTCACGCCTGTAATCCCAGCACTTTGGGAGACTGAGGGCAGACAACCTGACGTCAGGAGTTAGAGACCAGCCTTGGCCAACATGGTGAAACCCCGTCTCTACTAAAATTTTTAAAAAATTAGCTAGGCCTGGTGGCGGGCGCCTGTAATCTCAGCTACTTAGGAGGCTGAGGCAGGAAAATCGTTTGAACCTGAGAGGCAGAGGTTGCAGTGAGCCAGGATTGTGCCCCTGCACTCCAGCCTGGGTGAAAGAGCACAACTCCATTTCAAAAAAAAAAAAGTAAAGGAATAAAGAATGGCTGTTCCATAGGCAGAGTAGCAGCATGGGCTGCTTGACTGAGTATACTTACTTCTTGTTTATATGCTAAACAAGGGGTGGAAAATTGCTTGAAGCTGATTTATGAGTTTTCTGGGAAAGGGGTGGAGATTCCCCTTTTAGACTAGTCGCGTCTTTAAAGCCTCACCTCTTAATACTGTTGCAGGTGCAATTATGTTTCCAACACATGAACTTTGGGTGATATATTAAAACCGTAGCAGACAGGGTGGGAAATGGGCTGCATGTCTAGCTTTTCATGTGCTGGAGTCTCACCCTCAAGGACCAAGAATATAGAAGGTTCCTTAAGGCAGAATTGGGAGAAAGAAAAAAAAATCGATGCTAGGCAGAAAAATACAAGACAGCCACTCTAGTTTTCAGTAAAAGACATTGAGGAAATGCTTTTCAAGTCTTTCCAGAGGGCTATGAAACAGGGTTGTTAAAGAACTGCAATGGTTTCCAAAAACCCCCTATGGGCCCTCAAACTCCCCCACCCCCAGGCCACTCCCCAGCAGGTACTGGGGTGGAAGCTTGGTGCTCTCAGTGGCCCACTGAGAATATTGACCTTCCCTCTGACTTCATGGAATCACAAAAGGAGTCCTAGAGCTTTTTGCTTCCAGCCTGCTCATATCCATATGAAGAAACTGAGGGGACCAAATGGACTTTGAAAACTAAGCTTAAAGTTAAGGTTAATTCCTGTGGTTAATAGTCTTGATGGTTACTAGTCTTGGTTTTCCAGCACTGACTCCCAAGCCAACACTTCATTTATATCAAAGTGTTTGCTAGAAATTAAAAGTTGTAGAAAACAATTCAAATTCAAAAACAGGCAAAACTCTTGTTCTTCATGACCACTTTTATTTTTATTTGTTTGGATGTTAGTTATTAAGTACACCCTTTTGGGATAGCATCCAGGAGAGACATTAAGGACAGTTGTTAAGAGTTTGCTCTGAAGCCAGACAAATCCGTGGTCAAGCCTGTGCTTTGCCAGGTGTAAGTCATATACCCTCTCAGGCTTGTTTCCTCATCCATAAAATAAGAATAGTAACATTCCCTGCCACTTGGAGTTATTACAAGGATTGAGTTGATGTCCCCAAAGACTTTGGCATTGCACTTGCACACAGCAACACACAAGTATGACCCAATGTGCCACCAAAGTTCACTCTCTTGGTAAAATGTTGGAAGGGGGAAGGAAGGGATAGGGAGAGATTTGCTAAAGGGCACAAAATTACAGCTAGATAGGGGAATAAGTTCTGGTATTCTATAGCACTGTAGGCTGATTGTAGTTAACAACGACATACACTTTAAAATAGCTAGAGCGAGGATATTGAATGTTCCCAACACAAAGACTTGATACTTGTTTGAGATGGTGGATATGCTAATTACCCTGATGTGGTCACTATACATTATACGTATAGAAACATCGCTATGTACCCAATATATACAACTATTTGTCAATTTTTAAAATTTTAACTTAATTTTTAAAATGCAGCTGGGCATGGTGGCTCACATCTGTAATTCCAGCACTTTGGGAGGTTGAGGGGAGTGGATCACCTGAGGTCAGGAGTTTGAGACCAGCTGCCCAACATGGTGAAACCCCGTCTTTACTAAAACTACAAAAAAAAATAGGTGGATGTGTCGGTGGGTGCCCGTAATCCCAGCTACTTGGGAGGCTGAGGCAGGAGAATCGTTTGAACTCATGAGACAGAGATTGAAATGAGCCAAGACTGCATGATTGCATTCCAGCCTGGGGCAACAAGAGTAAGACTCCATCTCAAAAAAAAAAAAAAAAAAATGCTGTCCTCTCCCAATGAATTACCTTGCATAAGACGCACCAAGCTCTCTTTTCTCATCCCATCATTTACTACCTCATTCATAAATATCCATGGGAATGGAGGGAGGAGGACAGGACTAGAAAGTCTACTGAATAAGTTGCCCCTGATTTTTCCATAAAGCTCAACAAAATTCTACCATAAGACTAGGAGCTATAAAGTGGATTCTGACATCCACAGACAAAAGGGACACATTACAAAGCTCACCAATCTTAAAGGTATCTTGAAAACAAATCACTAGTTGGAACACTGATGAACAGAAATTGGAATGCAGAGCAATTAAAATTCTCATGCACTGTTGACAGGATGTAACATGGAAGCCACTTGGGAAAATGGTTGGGTGCTGTCACAGAAAGTTAAATACATGCTTATCATACAACCCAGCAATCTACACCTAGGAGTTTACCCTGAAGGGAAAGAAAAAGAAAAAGATGTCCACACAAAAACATGTATGTGAATGTGTGTAGCAGCTTTATTCATAATCTCCCAAATCTGAGAGCACCCAAATGTCCTTCAACTGATGAAAGGGTAAAAAAAACTGTGGTGTGTGCACACAATGGAATATCTTTTAGTGGCAAATGTGAATATTGATACACAACACTATGATAATCCACAGAAATATCATGTGCCCCCTGCCATGATGCAGTGGGACGGGCACTTAGCCTCTGTGCTGTTCTCTCCCCAAATTCATAACCCCAAGCTCAGTGTCAGAACATATCAAACCCAAATTCAGAGGCATTCCACAAAATACCTGATAAGTATCTTTCAAGTGTCGAGGTCATGAAAAACAAGAAAATACTGTGAAACCACAGATGGGAGGAAGTTAAGGAGCCACAGCAGCTGGATGCTAATTGGGACCCGGGATTAGATCCTGAAACAGAAAAAGGACATCATTGGAAAAACTGGTGAAATACAAATAAAGCCTACACTTTATTTAGTAGAGTATAGAATAATCGTGCATATAGCATAGTATAATAGTATTATAGCAATGTTAATTTCTTAATTTTGACAAGTGACTATTAATTTTGACAAGCTATGTAACATGAGCAATACAGGAAGCAGGGTAAAAGGCATATGGAAACTTTGTGCTATCTTTGCAACTTCTCCATAAGTCTCAAAGTATTCTAAAACAAAAAGGCTGTTTAAAAAAAAGCTTCATATTGTGTGGTTCCATTTGTATGACATTTTGGAAAAAATCCTTATAAGGATAGATATCAGATTAGTGGTTGCCCAGGGCTGAGGTTAGAGGAAAAGTTCATTGGGAGAGTTCACTCCAAAAGGACACAAGAGAGTTTGTAGGGATAATGGAACTCTTTTTTTTTTTTTTTTTTTAATTGTACTCTGGGGTACATGTGCAGAACATGCAGGTTTGTTACATAGGTATACACATGCCAAGGTGGTTTGCTGCATCCATCACCTTGTCATCTACATTAGGTATCTCTCCTAATGCTACCCCTTCCCTAGCCCCCCAGCCCTTGACAGGCCCCAGTGTGTGATGTTCCCCTCCCTGTGTCCCTCTGTTCTCATTGCTCAACTCCTACTTGAGTGAGAACATCCAGTGTTTGATTTTCTGTTCTTGTGTCAGTTTGCTGAGAATGATGTTTTCTAGCTTCATGTCCCTGCAAAGGACATGAATTCATCCTTTTTATGGTTGTATAGTATTCCATGGTGTATATTTGCCACATTTTCTTTTTCCAGCATCTCATTTTGTTGGTTCCAAGTCTTTGCTATTGTGAATAGTGCTGCAATAAACATACATGTGCATATGTCTTTAAAATAGAATTATTTATAATCCTTTGGGTATGTAACCGCTAATGGGATTGCTAGGTCAAATGGTGTTTCTAGTTCTAGATCCTTGAGGAATTGCCACACTGTCTTCCACAATGGTTGAACTAATTTACACTCCCACCAACAGTGTAAAAACATTCCTTTTTCTCCATATCCTCTCCAGCATCTATTGTCTCCAGATTTTTTTAATGATCACCATTCTAACTGGCATGAGATGATCTCAACGTGGTTTTGATTCGTATTTCTCTAATGACCAGTGATGGGCTTTTTTTCATATGTTTGCTGGCTGCATAAATGTCTCCTTTTGAGGAGTGTCTGTTCATATCTTTGCCTACTTTTTAATGGAGTCATTTTTTTCCTGTAACTTTAAGTTCTTTATAGATACTGGATATTAGCCCTTTGTCAGATAGATAGACTGCAAAAATTTTCTCCCATTCTGTAGGTTGCCTGTTCACTCTGATGATAGTTTCTTTTGCTCTGCAGAAACTCTTTAGTTTAATTAGATCCCGTTTGTCAATTTTGGCTTTTGTTTCCATTGCTTTTGGTATTTTAGTCATGAAGTCTTTGCCCATGTCTATGTCCTGAATGGTATTGCCTAGGTTTTCTTCTAGGATTTTTATGGTTTTAGGTCTTACATTTAACTCTTTAATCCATCTTGATTAATTTTTGTATAAGGAGTAAGGAAGGGATCCAGTTTCAGCTTTCTGCATATGGCTAGCCAGTTTTCCCAACACCATTTATTAAAGAGGGAATCCTTTCCCCATTGCTTGTTTTTGTCAGGTTTGTCGAAGATCAGATGGTTGTAGGTGTGCGACATTATTTCTGAGGCCTCTGTTCTGTTCCATTGGTCTATATATATGTTTTGGTACCAGTACCATACTGCTTTGATTACTGTAGCCTTGTAGTATAGTTTGAAGTCAGGTAGCATAATGCCTCCAGCTTTTTTTTTCTTTAAGAATTGTCTTGGCAATGTGGGCTCTTTTTTGGTTCCATATGAAATTTAAGGTGTGTTTTTCTAATTCTGGGAAAAAAGTCAATGGTAGCTTGATGGGGATAGCATTGAATCTATAGATTACCTTGGGTAGTATGGCCATTTTCACGATATTGGTTCTTCCTAACCATGAGCATGGAATGTTTTTCCATTTGTTTCTGTCTTCTCCGATTTCCTTGAGCAGTGGTTTGTAGTTCTCCTTGAAGAGGTCCTTCACATCCCTTGTAAGTTGTATTCCTGGTATTTAATTATCTTTGCAGCAGTTGTGAATGGGAGTTCATTCATGATTTGGCTCTCTGTCTGTTATTGGTGTATAGGAAGGCTTGTGATTTTTGCACATTGATTTTGTATCCTGAACTTTGCTGAAGTTGCTTATTTGCTTTATGATATTTGGGGCTGAGATGATGGGATCTTCTAAATATATAATCATGTCATCTGCAAATAGAGACAATTAGACTTCCTCTTTATCTATTTGAATATGCATTATTTCTTTCTCTTGCCTGATTGCCCTGGCCAGAACTTCCAATACTATGTTGAATAGGAGTGGTGAGAGAGGGCATCCTTGTCTTGTGCCAGTTTTCAAAGGGAATGCTTCCACTGTTTGCCCATTCAGTATGATATTGGCTGTGGGTTTGTCATGAATAGCTCCTACTATTTTGAGATACGTTCCATCTATACCTAGTTTATTGAGTGTTTTTAGCATGAAGTCTGGTGAATTTTGTCAAAGGCCTTTTCTGCATCTATTATCATGTGGTTTTTGTCTTTGGTTCTGTTTCTGTGATGGATTATGTTTATTGATTTGTGTATGTTGAACCAGCCTTGCATCGCAGGGATGAAGCAGACTTGATCGTGTTGGATAAGCTTCTTGATGTGCTGTTGGATTCAGTTTGCCTATATTTTGTTGAGGATTTTTGCATCAATGTTCATCAGGGATATTGGCCTGAAATTTTTTTTTTTAGTTGTGCCTCTGCCAGGTTTTGATATCAGGATGATGTTGGCCTCATAAAATGAGTTAAGGACGATTACCTCTTTTTCTATTGCTTGGAATAGTTTCAGAAGGAATGGTACCGGCTCCTCTTTGTACTTCTAGTAGAATTCAGCTCTGAAACTGTTTGGTCCTGGACTTTTTTTGGTTGGTAGGCTATTAATTGCTGCTTCAATTCAAGACCTTGTTATTGGTCCATTCAGGAATTTGACTTCTTCCTGGTTTAGTTTTGGGAGGGTGTAAGTCTCCAGGAATTTATCCATTTCTTCTAAATTTTATTTGCCTAGAGGTGCTTGTAGTATTTCCTGAGGTAGTTTATATTTCTATGGGATCAGTGGTGTTATCATCTTTATCTTTTTTATTGCATCTATTTGATTCTTCTCTCTTTTCTTCTTTATTAGTGTGGCTAGTGATCTATTTTGTTGATCTTTTCAGAAAACCAGCTCCTGGATTCATTGTTTTTTTGAAGGATTTTTTGTGCCTCTGTCTCCTTCAGTTCTGCTCTGATCTTAGTTATATCTTGTCTTCTGCTGGTTTTCGAATTTGTTGGTTCTTGCCTCTCTAGTTATTTTAATTTCGATGTTAAGGTGTTGATTTTAGATCTTTCCTGCTTTCTCTTTTGGGCATTTAGTGCTATACATTTCCCTCTACACACTGCTTTAAATGCATCCCAGAGATTCTGGTATGTTGTGTCTTCATTCTCATTGGTTTCAAAGAACATTTTTTTTCTTGCCTTCATTTCATTATTTATCCAGTAGTCATTCAGGACTAGGTTCAATTTCCATGTAGTTGTATGGTTTTGAATGAGTTTCTTAATCCTAAGTTCTAGTTTGATTGCACTGTGGTCTGAGAGACTGTTTGTTATGATTTCCATTCTTTTGGATTTGCTGAGGAGTGATTTACTTTCAATGATGTGGTCAATTTTAGAATAGGTGCAATATGGTGCTGAGAAGAATGTCTATTCTGTTGATTTGAGGTAGAGGGTTCTGTAGATGTCTATTAGGTATGCTTGGTCTAGAGCTGAGTTCAATTTCTGTACATCCTTACTAATTTTCTGTTTTGTTGATCTGTGTAATAACAAAAGTGGGGTGTTAAGGTCTGCCGCTATTATTGCATGGGAGTCTAAGTGTCTTTATAGGTCTCTAATAACTGGCCTTATGAATCTGAGTGCTCCTGCATTGGGTGCATATATATTTAGGATAGTTAGCTCTTCTTGTTGCATTGATCCCTTTATCATTATGTAATGCCCTTCTTTGTCTCTTTCGATCTTTGATGGTTTAAAGTCTGTTTTATCAGAGATTGGGATTAAATCTGTGCTTTTTATTGCTTTCCATTTGCTTGGTAAATCTTCCTCCATCCCTTTACTTTGAGCCTATGTGTGTCTTTGCACATGAGATGGGTCTTCCAAATACAGCACACTGATGGGTCTTTACTCTTTATCCATTTTGCCTTTCTGTGTCTTTTAATTGGGGTTTTTGGACCATTTGCATTTAAGGTTCATTTTTTTTTTCATAGTCAAGACTTTCCATCAAGTAACATAAGGTTAATATTTTTATGTGTGAAACTGATCCTGCCATTTTGATGCTAGCTGGTTGTTTTCCCTGTTAGTTGATGCCGTTTCTTCATAGTGTTGATGGTCTTTACAATTTCATATATTTTTACAGTGGCTAATATCAGTTGTTTCTTTTCATGTTTAGTGCTTCCTTCAGGAGCTCTAGTAGGGTAGGCCTGGTGGTGACAAAATCTTTGAGTATTTGCTTGTCTATAAAGGATTTTATTTCTCCTTCACTTATGAAGCTTAGTGTGGTGAATATAAAATTCTGGGTTGAAATTTCTTTTCTTTAAGAATGTTGAATATTGGCCCCCACTCTCTTCTGGCTTGTAGGGTTTCTGCAGAGAGATCCGCTGTTAGTCTAATGGACTTCCCTATGGGTAACCCAACCTTTCTCTCTGGCTGTCCTTAACATTTTTTCCTTCATTTCAGCCTTGGTGAGTCTGATGATTATGTATCTTGGGTTTTTTTTTTTCTTAAGGAGTATCTTTGTGGTGTTCTCTGTATTTCCTGAATTTGAATGTTGGCCTGCCTTGCTAGGTTGTGGAAGTTCTCCTGGATAATATCTTGAAAAGTGTTTTCCAACTTGGTTTCATTCTCCCCATCACATTCAGGTACACTGATCAAATGTAGATTTGATCTTTTCATGTAATCCCATATTTCTTGGAGGCTTTGTTCATTTCCTTTCACCCTTTTTTCCCCTCTAATCTTGCCTTCTTGCTTTATTTCATTGAGTTGATCTTCAGTCTCTGATATCCTTTCTTCCACTTGATCAGTTTGGCTATTGAAACTTGTGTGTGCTTCATGAAGTTCTTGTGCTGTGTTTTTCAGCTCCATCAGGTCATTTATATTCTTCTCTTAATTGGTTATTCTAGTTAGCATTTTGTCTAACCTTTTTTCAAGATTCTTAGCTTCCTTGCATTGGGTTAGAACATGGTCCTTTACCCTGAAGAAGTTTGTTATTACCACCTTCTGAAGCCTGCTTTTGTCAATTCATGAAACTCATTCTCCATCCAGTTTTGTTCCCTTGCTGGTGAGGTGTTGTGATCCCTTGTTGGAGAAGAGACATGATTTTTGGTAATTTCATTCTTTTTGCACTGATTTCTTCCCATCTTCATGGACTTATCTACCTTTGGTCTTTGAAGTTGGAGACTTTGGGATAGGGTCTCTGAGTGGACATCCTTTCTGTTGATGCTGAAGCTATTTCTTTCTGTTTGTTAGTTTTCCTTCTAATAGTCAGGCCCCTCTGCTGCAGGTCTGCTGGAGTTTGCTGGAGGTCCACTCCAGACCCTGCTTGTTTGGAAATCACCAGCGGAGCTGCAGAACAGCAAAGATTGCTGCCTGTTCTTCCTCTGGTAGCTTCATCCCAGAGGGGTACCTGCCAGATGCCTACCAGAGCTCTCCTGTATGAGGTGTCTGTTGGTTCCTACTGGGAGGTGTTTCTAAGTCAGGATACATGGGGGTCAGGAAGCCACTGAGGAGGCAGTCTGTCCCTTATCAGAGCTTGTGCACTGTGTTGGAAGATCTGCTTCTCTCTTTAGAACTGCCAGGCAGGGATGTTTAGGTCTATTGAAGCTGTCCCTGCTACTGCTCCTTTTCGCAGGTGCTCCGTCCTAGGAAGGTGGGGGCTTTATTTATAAGTCCCTGACAGGCTGCTGCCTTTTTTCAGAGATGGCCTGCCCAGTGAGGACATCTAGTGAAACAGTCTGTCTGAAGATGCTGAGCTGTGTTGGGCTCCACCCAGTTTGAACTTCCGGCAGCTTTGCTTACACTGTGGGGTTGAAACCACCTACTCAAGCCTCAGCAATGGTGAATGCTCTTCCCCTCACTGAGCTCAAACATCCCAGATTGAGTTGAGACTGCTATACTGGCTATGATAATTTCAAGCCAGTGGATCTTAGCTTGCTTGTCTCCATCAGGGTGGGACCCACCAAGCCAGACCACCTGGCTTCCTGGCTTCAGCCCCCTTTCCAGGGGAGTGAACGGTTCTGTCTTTCTGGTATTCCAGGTGTCACTGGGGTATGGAAAAAAAAAAAAAAAGACTGCTGCGGCTAGCTCAGTTTCTGCTCAAATGGCCACTTAGTTTTGTTCTGGAAACCCAGGGCCCTGATGGTTATGTAGGTACTGGAGGAAATCTCCTGGTCTGTGGGTTGTGAAGACCATGAGAAACGTTCAATATCTGGGCTGGAGTGCAGAGAACAGTACCTAATGGCTTCCCTTGGCTAGGAGAGGGAGTTCCCCAGCCCCTTGCACTTCCCGGGAGATGCAGCGCCTCACCCTGCTTTGGCTTGCCCTCCTTGGGCTGCATCTACTGTCCAACCAGTCCCAATGAGATGAACCAGGTACATCAGTTGGAAATGTGGAAATCACCTGCCTTCTGCATTGATCTTGCTAGCTGTGCACTGGAGCTGTTCCTATTCAGCCATCTTGCCCGGAACCAATGGAACTCTTTATAGACTGATTGTGTCAGTGGTTCCATGACTGTATGCATTTGTCAAAGCCCATAGTGGTGTACACTAAAAAGAGGGAATTGTACTGTACATAAATTATGCCTCAATACGTATGATGCTAAAAAAATAAAGAAGAAAAGAAATTGGACTCTAGATCCTCCACAGAGGGACGTCAGCAGTATGGGGAAGAGGGCCCTCTGAGACATCACCTGAAGCTGAGAGACTCACCCTCAGTTGCAGATTGAGGAGTTTCATTGGCCTCCAGCTCCAAGGAAGAGAGTGCTACTCACACTGGCATCCTCCTGCGGGGATCTGCCATCATCCTACTGTATAAAGTCGGGACAGGCCAGGTTATGCTCCTGCAAAACCACCGCAACATCCCAGTGATTTAAAACAAGGAGGTTTGCTTCCTTTCCCTTCTGTGCTCTATTTTCAATGTAGCTCAGTGGTGCTTTGCCCCACAAATCCTATGGTGCTCAAGCTGACAAAGATGTCGCTGGCCTACAAGCTGATCACGTGAAACACAGGAACCTCTCCATCACAGCCACAAGGAAAAGCTGAGCTGAGAGTCATGCATTGGCTGTTTTATGCTTCATCCTAGATAGGGCACACTTATCTTCC
Organism: Cebus imitator; assembly: GCF_001604975.1. Classification (NCBI taxonomy): domain Eukaryota; kingdom Metazoa; phylum Chordata; class Mammalia; order Primates; family Cebidae; genus Cebus; species Cebus imitator. The sequence goes on along the minus strand of NW_016107352.1, from coordinate 5,699,224 downwards.
CTCCAGTACCCAGAACTAGTCACATGGCCTTGCCTAATTGCAAAGGCCTGGGAAGTGGGACGAGATAGATGGAATATTTCTTGAGTACTATTATCTTTAAAAAGTTTGTTGGTCTTTAAAATGGGTTGCAAACTTCAGAACAGTAAAGTCTAGTTTGTTCAAAGGAAGTAAGAAAACATATGCTTATAGTAAGGTTTTTTTGTGTGCAGTTTTGCTTTTAATAGACAAAGGCCTTGTAATACTGTCAGTTGTCTTCTTGTAGGAGATTGGAAAAATTCCAAGTGAATGTATTGAAAGACCAAAATTCAAGATGACTGTCCCTCTTAAATCCCCTACTTCTAAGCAGTCCTGGCTCCCATTTTACTGGGAGAAACACAGTCTTGGGCTAGGAAGTCATGCTCTGAGCCACAGGACCTCCTGCATTCAGCTGACTAGCTCAGGAAGTCAATGTGGTATGCCTCACAGAATAGCTTTTCACCCAAAGAAGACTCAGAGCTTATCAGATTCACTCTACTTTGATTCTGAGCTGGTGATAATATGAAACAGTTTGTCATTTATAAAAGCAAGAGATACCAATATAAGCAGAAGCGATGTACAGTTACTATAAAGCAATAGGAGTCTTGAGCAATCAGAAACTCTGAGCAAGCAGGGCAGAGGGGCACAGAAAAGACGCATAGCAGAAGGGGGGTGCACAGCTAGAGTGGGTGGGCCAGGCAACTAGCCCAGGGAGCTGAGTCCCTGTAAGAACTGCCGCATGAGGATTAAGCATGGCTCCACTTCCACTGCTTCTCTAAGTTTCTTTGATCAGTTGCACCTCTTTGTATTCTCCTCTGAAAATATAATCTTTGGTCTTAATACGAAATAAACACCTATGTTCTATCCTCAGATAATTGGTAAGAAACTGACCTGAGGGCCCTGCTGTTCTCAAGATGCCCCAGTGCTTGCTCTAGAGTTCTCCAGCATTAGGCCACAGTTATTGAACCAGCGGGCATTCTCCTTGAGAACATGATTAAACTCAATCAAATGCTGGAATCCCTGAAGCTCTCTGTCAGTGTCTTCCTCACCATCCCCCACCCCACTCCTATTGCCTGTCACTCTTGGAGCATTTCAGTAGAACATCCACTGGATGCCCCTTCCCCTGTTATTGGGATGCAGCCCCTGACAGCATCTCAGTGTTGGGTAACTACTGGCCTCATTGTTAGCAGGGCAACTCCTTCATGATTTGCCCTAAAGAGAGCTGATTGGAAGTGTTCAGAAAACCTCTGAAACCAGACAGGATCTGATGGTTTGGCTGTGTCCCCATGCAAATCTCATCTTGAATTCTAATCCCCACATGTGGTGGGAAGGACCTGGTAATTAATCAAGGAGCTGTTTCCTCCACGCTGTTCTCACGATAGTGAGTGAGTTCTCATGAGATCTGACGGTTTTATAAAGCATCTGGCATTTCCTCTGTGGTACTCACTCTCTCCTGCCTTGGGAAGGGGTGCCTTCCTTCATGATTGTAAGTTTCCCGTGGCCCCCCTAGCCATGTGGAACTGTGTGTCAATTAAACCTCTTTTCTTTATAAATTACTCGGTCTTGGGTATTTCCTTATAGCAGTGTGAGAACAGACTAAGACAGGGTCTTATACCCAGGCCACCCTCTGCCAGCCAGTGAGGGGGCAACTTATTTTAGGAATGACTCATCAGCCCAGGCTGGGTTATGTATCAGCCCTCTGGGGCTTCCTTCCCCAGCTACTTTACAGGGTACTCTTTATTGATTTTGGTATGAGGTGTCTTCTTGCTTATATATCTGCGCCTGAACTGTGGCACTCCAAGGATCTGTTCCACACTGAGAGTTTCCTCCACTGTCTTCTGTGCACGGCACAAACAGAAGGCATTCCTAGGACATACACAGCCCTTGACAGGTCAACACCCTTGCTTCTATTCTCTTCCAAAAATTCACTGCTATTTCTGATGGCTGGGTTATGAACTCTTTCTGACCTGTTATAATAAAGTCTATTCTGGTCCATGGATTTATGTACCCTTTGGCCTCAGTGGTTCTGTACATCCTCTGAGATATGTAAGTTTTTGTGAAAATGCACCTGTGTGGATGTTTAACTTGAGAAAATGGTCTAGAGTGTCCAAAAATTCTCAAAGGGGTGAATGAGCAAAACAAGTCCGAAAATTCGTGCTTGTCACAGGCTTCATGCTGATGCAGAGGACACCAAAGTGCTTGAAACTTGCCGTAAGCACTAACAGCCCGCAGCAATCACGTGTAAGGAAGCTGGAGGTTCCTCTGGCCCCTTTCCAGCCACAGGGAAGTAACAGCCATTTTGTTCTTGGTCCTCTATTCTTGCCCTTAAGGGTTGAGTTGGCCATGCGTGGGCCTCTACAGTCAAACTGAGGTGTATTTTTATCTTGCCAATAGGAGCTGCCATCCTGGGTGAGTTGTGACTTTGGCTCCAGCTGGAAAGGAAGAAACTAGCAGGGAGAGAACAAATCCTCACAACACACTAGCCTGAGCTCTGGCTACCTGCAGTTTGCCACCCATCTGTTACCTGCCCTCAGAAACAGCCCTAAAGGGAGCCCTTGCCTCTTGATCTTGGGCTTATATGGTGAACCTGTGGTGAGAAGCCCAGAGCCAAGCAGCCTAGTTTTTCTGCCCTAAAAGCCAGGTCCGTGGTTAAAGAGAAAACACCTTGAAAAGACAGAGGAATGGGCCAAGGCTGAAGCCTGAGGTGCCCTGGTGTTCTGGCCTTGATTTTCAGGACTGGGCAGGGTAAGGAAAGCTAGGCACAAAGGATAACGATGAGCAGGGAAGACAGTAGAGACCCACGTGCACATGCTCTGGCCCCTTCCACAGGCATTCAGTGTGGCCAGGTGCCTGACTGCTTCACCTACTGAAAACCAGAAATACAGTGGACGGCTGAGAACGAAGTAGGCCACCCTCCAGTTGTATTAATGCCCTTGAATTACGAATCACCTTTATGTGTTTATTCTCTTCACTCTGACCCTACATGGACTATGAAAAATAAAATAGCTATCGTCCATGTAGCAGTTACTCTGCCAGGAGCTGCGCTGTGTGCACGTAAGCCCACTCCATCCTCTTTACTATGGCACAGGTTGTTTTGTATATGTGAATTTTTAAATTAAAATACACGCCACATGCCATACAACTTACCATTTTAAACACATGATTAAGTAGCTTTTAGTACATTTACAAGGTCATGCAACGATTACCATTATCTAATTCCAAAACAGTTTTTATTACTCCCAAAAGAAAGCCTGTGCTTAGTAGTAGCAACTTCCTATTTCCGCCTACCCCAGACTCCGGCAACCACTGCTGCTTTCTGTCTCTGTGAAGTTTCCCATAATGGACATTGCATATCAGTGGGATTATATAGTATGCAGTCTTTTGTGACTGGCCTCTTTCATTCAGCATAATGTTTTGAAGGCTTGTTCATGTGGTCGCAGGTATCAGTACTGCATTTCCTTTTTCTTCCTGAATAACACTCAGTTGTCTGGATAGGACACGTTTGACTTATGCAGTGTTCAACTGATGAACATTTGAATTGTTTCCACTTTTGGACTGTTATGAATAATGCTGCTAGGAACATGTGTGTACTTGATTTTCATGTGGACATGCTTTTATTTTCTTGAGTATACACCTAAGGATGGAATTGCTGGGTCATATGGTAACTCTATACTTAACCTTTTGCGGAATTACCAGACTGTTGTCCAAAGCAACTACACCATTTTACAATTCCACCAGGGATGCATGAGGGCTCCAATTTCTCCACATCCTCACCAACACTTGTAATTATCTGTCTTTTTGATTATGGCCTTCCTAGTGAATGTGAAGTGATATCTTATTGTGGTTTCAATTTGCATCTCCCTAATAGAAGTGGCCATTTGCTATGGACTACGTTGTGTACCCCACCCGCCCCACCAATTTCATATGTTTAAGCCATAACCACCCCCATCATGTGACTGTATTTGAAAATAGGGCCTTTGGGAGGTAATTAAGGTAAAATGAAGTCATAAAGGTGGAGTCCTGATACAAAATAATTAGTGTTTGTATGGGAGGCACCAGAGAGCTTGCCGGATCTTTCAATTTTATTCTAATTAAGGAGCGGAATCGTTATCTCCATTTTATAACTAAAGACTCCAGGCTCAGAGGGTCATCCATCACCCTTGTCTGATGCCAAAGTCTGGACCATTTCTTCTTATGCCACACACAATTTCTTCTTATGCCTCTGGGTTCCAGAATGTGGGAGGGACATAAGTGTGGCCTGCCAACTGACCAAAATCACAGATGGCACAGTGCTCAGACCAAGTTCGGTGAATAAGGGGCAGAAACTTGCCAAGAAGGAGACATAAGCAAATGTCTGAATCCCCAAGTTGCTTTCTTTGCCCCTGGCATATGCCAGCTACAGATGCAAACATTAATAAGAGGGGCCCAAGGCCTTGTACACTGGTAATTCTCAACCGAAGTATCCACTGCAGCCTGTTCAATGCTGGTATTCCCAATCTTCCTAATACAGATTCTAAGGTAATCTATGACCAAAAGATCAATGTCCATCTCACATGTACCTACTTCAGGCAATCTCTGTAAAACCAGACCAAACAACCTGCAATAAAAAGTATACTTAGAAATACGAATCACAGTCAAGAGCAGTCTCTTGGGCATTTTCAGGCTTCTACAATCGCTTGGGGCAAGAAGTCTTTTTCAATTTTCTAGATGATGCAGTTTAAGAAGCATAAATGAGAGGACAGATTTCTGGACTCCCTGGTGCTCACTTCACAAATCCATCTCAACTGAGTGGAAGGCTATCGGTGTGGGCCACACTCCAGAAAATGCTCTGTCCTCTGAACTAAAACTGCAGCCTTTCCTGAAGACATTTTCAAGCCCATTCCAGGCTTACATAATTTATTCCTGCTTACCTTAGAGTATGAGGAGGTTGGGACCATTTTTTGCTGGGAAAGGAGATAAAGCCTGAAACTAGCATGTTAGGATTCTCCCATCAAGCCAAAGTTCATTTTTACCTTCTAATCAAGGGGCTTAGCCTTCTCCTAAGCCCCTTGATTTTAAGAGATGTCGCTCATTTTCATTAAAACTAAATTGTTTTGCTGCCATTTGTTTCCCGCCCTACTTTTTCCCTCCCTTGACATTTAGAGATTAACCTGTGTTTTCTCTCAAATTACAAGGTTAACAGGTATTACTAGAGAATACTTAGAAAATCAGAAAAGCAAATGTTAAAAAGTTATCTATCTAGGATAAGCATTTTTTTTTTTAGACTGGGTCTCACTCTGTTACCCAAGCTGGAGTGTAGCCGTAAATTCAGCTCAAGCGATCTTCCTGCCTCCGCCTCCTACATAGCAGGGACTCCTAGAGTGAGCTACTGCACCTGTCCCATAACCACTACTAACACTATTATTTTTGTTTACATTCACCCTTTTTGTTACCTACACACACACACACACACACACACACACACACAATTTTTTTTTTTTACGAAACAAAGGGATCACACTGGTTTGTGACCTGTTGTTTTGCTACTTGGCATAAATGCTGTACCGCTTGTTCAGAAAGAATGTGCCAGTGTATTCTTCTAGTGGCAGATGTAAGAGTGTCTGTATCTCCAGCCTCCTTTAGCACTATTATCCTTCCTTTGTTGTTCTTTGCCAATTTAAAAGCAACAAATAATTGTTGCTTTAAAGAAAAAAAAAAGAACATTGTACTTTAAGTTCTGCGATATATGTGCAGAACATGCAGGTTTGTTATATAGGTATACATGTGCCATGGTGGTTGGCTGCATCCATCACCCAGTCACCTACATTAGGTATTTCTCCTAATGATATCCCTCCCCTAGCCTCCCACCTGCCAACAGGTCCCAGTGTGTGATATTCCCCTCCCTGTGTCCCTGTGTTCTGATTGCTCAACACCCGCTTATGAGTGAGAACATGCAGTGTTTGGTTTTCTATTCATGTGTTAGTTTGCTGAAAATGATGGTTTCCAGCTTCATCCATGTCCTGCAGAGGACATGAACTCATCCTTTTTTATGGCTGCATAGTATTCCATGGTGTATATTTGCCACATTTTCTTTATCCAGTTTCTCATTTGGGTTGGTTCCAAGTCTTTGCTATTATGAACAGTGCTGTAATAAACATACATGTGCATGTGTCTTTGTAATAGAATTATTTATAATTCTTTGGGTATATTGCCAGTAATGGGGTTGCTGGGTCAAATGGTATTTCTTGTTCTAGATCACTGAGGAATTGCCACACTGTCTTCCACAATGGTTGAACTAATTTACACTCCCACCAACAGTGCAAAAGTGTTCCTTTTTCTCCACATCCTCTCCAGCATCTGTTTTCTCCTAACTTTTTAATGATCACCATTCTAACTGGCATGATATGGTATCTCGTTATGGTTTTGATTTGCATTCCTCTAATGACCAGTGATGAAGAGCTTTTTTTCATATGTTTGCTGGCTGCATAAATGTCTTCTTTTGAGAAGTGTCTGCTCATATCCTTCGCTCACTTTTTGACGGAGTTGGTTGGTTGGTTGTTTTTCCTGTAAATTTGTTTAAGTTCTTTGTAGATTCTGGGTATTAGCCTTTTGTCAGATGGGTAGACTACAAAAATTTTCTCCCATTCTGTAGGTTGCCTGTTCACTCTGATGAAAGTTTCTTTTGCTCTGCAGAAGCTCTTTAATTAGATCCCATTTGTCAATTTTGGCTTTTGTTGGCATTGCTTTTGGTGTTTTAGTCATGAAGACTTTGCCCATGCCTATGTCCTGAATGGTATTGCCTAGGTTTTCTTATAGGGTTTTTATGGTTTCAGGCCTTATATTTAAATCTTTAATCCATCTTGAGTTAATTTTTGTAATAAAGCATAAGGAAGGGATCCAGTTTCAGCTTTCTGCATATGGTTAGCCAGTTTTCTCAACACCATTTATTAAATAGGAAATCCTTTCCCCATTGCCTATTTTTGTCAGGTTTGTCAAAGATCAGATGGTTGTAGGTGTGTACGTTATTTCTGAGACCTCTATTCTGTTCCATTGGTCTATATATATGTTTTGGTACCAGTATCATGCTGTTTTGATTGCTATAGCCTTGTAGTATGGTTTGAAGGCAGGTAGCGTGATGCCTCCAGCTTAGTATTTTTTGCTTAGAATTGTCTTGGTTATGCAGGCTCTTTTTTGCTTCCACATAGAATTTAAGGTAGTATTCTCCAATTCTGTGAAGAAAGTCAATGGTAGCTTCATGGGGATAGCATTGAATCTATAGATTACTTTGGGCAATATGGCCATTTTCACGATATTGGTTCTTCCTAACCATGAGCATGGAATGTTTTTCCATTTGTTTCTGTCTTCTCCGATTTCCTTGAGCAGTGGTTTGTAGTTCTCCTTGAAGAGGTCCTTCACATCCCTTGTAAGTTGTATTCTTGGTATTTAATTATTTTTGTAGCAGTTGTGAATGGGAGTTCACTCATGATTTGGCTCTCTGTTTGTCTGTTATTGGTGTATAGGAAGGCTTGTGATTTTTGCACATTGATTTTGTATCCTGAACTTTGCTGAAGTTGCTTATCAGCTTAAGGAGATTTTGGGCTGAGATAATGAGATCTTCTAAATATATAATCATGTCATCTCCAAATAGAGACAATTAGGCTTCCTCTTTACCTATTTGAATACCCATTATTTCTTTCTCTTGCCTGATTGCCCTGGCCAGAACTTCCAATACTATGTTGAATAGGAGTGGTGAGAGAAGGCATCCTTGTCTTGTGCTGGTTTTCAAAGGGAATGCTTCCACTGTTTGCCCATTCAGTATGATATTGGCTGTGGGTTTGTCATAAATAGCTCTTTATTATTTTGAGATATGTTCCATCAATACCTAGTTTATTGAGAGTTTTTAGCATGAAGTGCTGCTGAGTTTTGTTGAAGGCCTTCTCTGCATCTATTAAGATAATCATGTGGTTTTTGTCTTTGGTTCTGTTTATGCGATGGATTATGTTTATTCATTTGTGTATGTTGAGCCAGCTTTGCATCCCAGGGATGAAGCTGACTTGATTGTGATGGATAAGCTTCTTGATTTGGTTTGCCAATATTTTATTGAGGATATTTACATCAATGTTCATCAGGGATATTGGCCTGACATTTTTTTGTTGTTATTGTGTCTCTGCAAAGTTTTGGTATCAGGATGATGCTGGCCTCATAAAATGAATTAGGGAGGATTCCTTCTTTGTCCGTTGTTTGGGGTAGATTCAGAAGGAATGGTACCAGATACTCTTTGTACTTCTGCAGCTCTGAAATCATCTTGTCCTGGACTTTTGTTGTTGTTGTTGATAGGCTATCCCTGCCTCAATTTCAGAACTTGTTATTGGTCTATTTGGGGATTCACCTTTTTCCTGATTTAGTCTTGGGATGGTGTAAGTGTCCAGGAATTTATCCATTTCTTCAAGATTTTCTGGTTTGTGTAGAGGTATTTATAGTATTCTCTGATGGCATTTTGTATTTCTAGGGGATTAGTGGTGATATTGCCTTCATCATTTTTTATTGCATCTGTTTTATTCTCTTTTTTTCTTCATTA
>NW_016107352.1:5652993-5685027 GCF_001604975.1 Cebus imitator | reverse complement strand
AAAATCTCTGAGTACTTGCATGTTCCCAAAGGATTTTATTTTTCCTTCACTTATGAAGCTTAGTGTGGCTGGATATGTGATTCTGGGTTGAAAGTTCTTTTCTTTAAAGATGTTGAATATTGGCCCCCACTCTCTTCTGGCTTGTAGGGTTTCTGCTGAGAGATCTGCTGTGAGTCTGATATTCTTCCCTTTGTGGGTAGCCCGATCTTTCTCTCTGGCTGCCCTTAGCATTTTCTCCTTCATTTCAACCCTGGTGAATCTGATGATTATGTGCCTTGGGGTTGCTCTTCTTAAGGAATATCTTTGTGGTGTTCTCTGCATTTCCTGGCCTTGAATATTGGCCTGCCTTGCCAGGTTGGAGAAGTTTTCCTGGATAATATCCTGAAGAGTATTTTCCAGCTTGGTTTCATTCTCTTCGTCACATTCAAGTACACCTATCAAACGTAGATTAGGTCTTTTCACATAGTCCCACATTTCTTGGAGATTTTGTTCATTCCTTTTTACCCTTTTTTCTCTACTCTTGCCTTCTTGTTTTATTTCATTGAATTCGGCTGTTGATACTTGTGCATGCTTCGCAAAATTCTCGTGTTGTGTTCTCCATCAATTCACTTATATTCCTAAGTTGTCCATTCTCATTAGCATTTCGTCAAATCATTTTTCAAGGTTCTTAGTTTCTTTGCATTGGGTTAGAACATGTTCTTTTAGCTCACAGAAGTTTCTTATTACCCACCTGCCAAAGTCTGATTCTGTCATTTCCTCACACTCGTTCTCCATCCAACCTTGTTCCCTTGCTGGTGAGGAGTTTTGATCCCTTGTAGGAGGAGTGGTGTTCTGGTTTTGGGTGTTTTCATCCTTTTTACGCTGGTTTCTTCCCATCTTTGTGGATTTATCCACCTGTTGTCTTTGTAGTTGCTGACTTTCAGATTGGGTCTCTGGGTGAACTTCCAGTTTGTGGATGATGAAGTTATTTCTGTTTCTTAGTTTTCCTTCTAACAGTCTGGCCCCTCTGCTGTATGACTGCTGAGGTCCACTCCAGGCCCTGCTTACCTGGGGATCACCTGCAGCAGCTGCAGAACAGTAAGGGTTGCTACCAGTTTCTTCTTGTGCTATATTTGTCCCAGAAGGATATCCACAAAATGTCAGTGTGTTCTCTCCTTTATGAGGTGACTCTTTGGACATACGGGGGTCAGGGAGCTGCTTGAGGAGACATTCTGTCCTTTATTGGAGCTCACGTGCTGAGCTGTGAGCTCCGTTGTTCATTCAGAGTTGCTGGGCAGGTACATTTAGGTCTGCTGCAGCAGAACTCATAAACTCCCTTTTTTTTTTTTTTTCCAGATGCTCTGTCCCAGGGAGTTAGGGCTTTATTTATGAGTTTCCGTTGTGCTGCTGCCTTTTTTTTTTCTTTTCTTGCTTTTTTTTTTTTTCAGTGCTGCCCTGTCCAGCGAGGAGGCAGCCTAGTCACTGTCTGCCTACAGAGGCTTTGCTGAGCTGCTGTGGGCTCTGCCCAGCTGCCGTGTGATCTTCCCTGCAGTCCTGTTTGTATGGATGTAGTTAGAACTACCTCAGCAATGGTGGCCCGCCTCCGTAATGGCGGACTCTCTCTGTAATGGCAGGTTGCCTCGACAATGGCGGGCTGCCTCAGCGATGGCGGACTACCTTCTTAGTGGTGGAGTGTCTCGGTAATGGCAGACACCCCTCCCCCACAGAGCTGGACCATCCCGGGTTCAGCTGTGCTTGCTGTGAAACTCTCAACCCAGAGCGTTTTCAATTGCTAGGTTTTTTTTTTTTTCTTTTTTCATCGGGGTGGGTCCAGCCAAGCCTGATGACCCGACTCCCTGACTTAGAGTCTGTTTTTTTTTTTTTTTTAGTTGAATGGTCAATCTCTCCCAGGTGTTCTGGTCGCTTGTTGAAAAGGCACTGGGATCTGTTTGATTTCCCATGCTGCGACTCACTGTGCTGCCTGAAACAGCGGCGACTCACTGCACCAGCTGAAACAGCAGCACTGAGATTCGTGGCATTTTTTTTGGCCAGGAATCTCCTGGCCTGGCTCCCTGTTTCAGTTCCTTTTTAAATCAGATGAATGGGTGATCTGCCTTCCCAGGTCTCCAATTGCCAGCTAAAAGGTTACCCGGACCAGTGTATTTCATACGGAGAACCCCACACGAGGGCGCCGGCAAAGTAGCTGCGCTGGTCAAAACAGCTATGCCAGTGACCCGTGGGGCTCCTCCGCCTGGGAATCTCCTGGTCTGTGAGCAATAAAAATCCGTCTGGAAATGCGGCATCCACTCACCTTCTGCGCTTTCACTGGGAGCTGCAATCCTGAGCTGTTCCTATTCGGCCATCTTGGGTCCTCTCTGCTTCCCTAGTTCTTTTAATTGTGACATTAGGGTGTTGATTTTAGATCTTTCCTTCTTTCTCTTTTGGGCATTTAGTGCTAGACGTTTCCCTCTACACACTGCTTTAAATGCATCCTAGAAATTCTAGTATGTTATGTCTTCATTCTCATTGGTTTCAAAGAACATCTTTATTTCTGCCTTCATTTTGTTATTTATCTAGTAGTTATTCAGGAGCAGGTTGTTCAGTTTCCATGTAGTTGTGTGGTTTTGAATGAGTTTCTTAATCCTGAGTTCTAATTTGATTATACTATGGTCTGAGACTGTTTGTTATGATTTCCATTCTTTTGTATTTGCTGAGGAATGTTTTACTCCAATTATGTGGTCGTTTTTAAAATAGGTGCAGCCTGGTACTGAGAATAATGTATATTCTGTTGATGTGAGGTGGTGAGTTCTGTAGTTGTCCATTAGGTCTGCTTGGTCCAGAGCTGAGTTCAAGTCCTAGATATCTTTGTTATTTTTCTTTTCATTTATCTAATATTGATAGTGGGGTGTTAAGGTTTCCCACTATTATTGCATCGGAGTCTAAGTCTCTTTGTAGGTCTCTAGGTACTTGGTTTATGAATCTGGGTGCTCCTTTTGCATGCATATATATTTCAGATAGTTCTTGTTGCATTGATCCCTTTACCATTATGTAATCCCCTTGTCTCTTTTGATCTCTGTTGGTTTAAGGTCTGTTTTATCAGAGATTAGGACTGCAACCCTTGCTTTTTATTGCTTTCCATTTGCTTGGTAAATCTTCCTCCATCCCTTTATTTTGAGCCTATGTGTGTCTTTGCACATGAGATGGGTCTTCCAAATACAGCACACTGATGGGTCTTTATTTAATTTGTCTTTCTGTGTCTTTTAATTTGGGGTTTTTGGACCATTTACATTTAAGGTTAATTTTTTTTTTCATAGTCAAGACTTTCCATCAAGTAACATAAGGTTAATATTTTTATGTGTGAAACTGATCCTGCCATTTTGATGCTAGCTGATGGTTTTGCCCATTAGTTGATGCAGTTTCTTCATAGTGTTGATGTTCTTTACAATTTGGTATTGCCCGTTAGTTGATGCAGTTTCTTCATAGTGTTGATGGTCTTTACAATTTCGTATGTTTTTGCAGTGGCTGGTACCAGTTGTTCCTTTTCATGTTTAGTGCTTCCTTCAGAAGCTCTAGTAGGGTAGGCCTGGTGGTAACAAAATCTTTGAGTATTTGCTTGTCTATAAAGGATTTTATTTCTCCTTCACTTATGAAGCTTAGTGTGGTGAATATAAAATTCTGGGTTGAAAATTATTTTCTTTAAGAATGTTGAATATTGGCCCCCACTCTCTTCCAGCTTGTAGGGTTTCTGCAGAGAGATCCGCTGTTAGTCTAATGGACTTCCCTATGGGTAACCCAACCTTTCTTTCTGGCTGCCCTTAACATTTTTTCCTTCATTTCAACCTTGGTGAGTCTGATGATTATGTGTCTTGGGTTTTTTCTTCTTGAGGAGTTATCTTTGTGGTGTTCTCTGTATTTCCTGAATTTGAATGTTGGGCTGCCATGCTAGGTTGTGGAAGTTCTCCTGGATAATATCCTGAAGAGTGTTTTCCAACTTGGTTTCATTCTCCCCATCACATTCAGGTACACTGATCAAAAGTAGATTTGTCTTTTCACGTAATCCCATATTTCTTGGAGGCTATGTTCCTTTCTTTTCACTCTTTTTTCTCTAATGTTACCTTCTCACTTTATTTCATTGAGTTCTTCAATCTCTGACATCCTTTCTTCTGCTTGATTGATTTGGCTATTGAAACTTGTGTATGCTTCACAAAGTTCTTGTGCTGTGTTTTTCAGCTCCAGGTTGTTCATGTTCTTCTCTAAACTGGTTATTTTGGTTAGCATTTCATTTAATATTTTTTCAAGGTTCTTAGCTTCCTTGTATTGGGTTAAAACATTCTCCTTTATCTCAGAGAAGATTGTTATTATCCACCTTCAGAAGCCTGCTTCTGTCAGTTCGTCAAATTCATTCTCCATTCAGTTTGTTCCCTTGCTGGTGAGGAGTTGTGATCCCTTGGAGGAGAAGAGGCATTCTGGTTTTTGGAGTTTTCAGCCTTTTTGCACTGTTTTTTTCCCATCTTCCTGGTTTTATCTACCTTTGGTTTGAGGTTAGTGACATTTGGATGGGGTCTGTGAGTGGATATCCTTTTTATTGATGTTGAAACTATTTTTCTCTGTTTGTTAGTTTTCCTTCCAACAGTCAGGCCCCTCTGCTGCAGGTCTGCTGGAGTTTGCTGGAGGTCCACTCCATGCCCTGCTTGCCTGGAAATCACCAGCAGGGGCTGAAGAACAGCCAAGATAGCTGCCTGTTCTTCCTCTGGTAGCTTTCTCCCAGAGGTGTACCTGACAGATGCCAGCCAGAGCTCTCCTGTATGAGGTGTCTGTTGGCCCCTACTAGGTGCCGTCTCCCAGTCAGGGTACACAGAGGTCAGGGAGCCACTTGAGGAGGCAGTCTGTCCCTTATCAGAACTTGTGCACTGTGTTGGAAGATCTGCTGTTCTCTTTAGAGCTGCCAGAAAGGGACGTTTAGGTCTGCTGAAGGTATACCCACAACCACCCTTTCCCATAGGTGCTCTGTCCCAGGAAGGTGGAGGCTTTATTTACTATTCCCTGATGGGCTGCTGCCTTTCTTCAGAGATGCTGTGCACATCGAGGACGTCTAGTGAGACAGTCTTCCTACAGCTGCTGAGCTGTGTTGGGCTCCATCCAGTTCAAACTTCCCAGCAGCTTTGCTTACACTGTGAAGTTGAAATTGTCTACTCAAGCCTCAGCAATCATGGATGCCCCTCCCCCCAACAAGCTAGAGCATCCTAGGTCGAACTCTGAACTGCTGTGCTGGCTGTGAGAATTTCAAGCCAGTGGATCTTGGCTTGCTGGTCTCCATGGGGGTGGGACCCACTGAGCCAGACCACTTGGCTCCCTGGCTTCAGTCCCCTTTCCCGGGGAGTGAACAGTTCAGTCTTGCTGGTGTTCCAGGCACCACTGGCGTATGAAAAAAAGAGCTGCTGCAGCTAGCTTGGTTTCTGCCCAAATGGCTGTCCAGTTTTGTTCTGGAAACCCAGGGCCCTGGTGGTTATGTAGGTAACAGAGGGAATCTCCTGGTCTACAAATAGTGAAGACCATGGGAAAAGTGCAGTAACTGGACTGGAATGCAGGGAGAATCCCTAATGGCTTCCCTTAGCTAGGAGAGGTAGTTTCCCGGCACCTTCGGCTTCCCGGGCGAGGCAATACCTGACCCTGCTTCGGCTTGCCTTCCTTGGGCTATGCCCACTGTCCAACCAGTCCCAATGAGATGAACCACGTACCTCAGTTGGAAATGTGGAAATCACCCGCCTTCTGCATCAGTCTCGCTGGGAGCTGCGCACCGGAGCTATTCCTATTCGGCCATCTTGCCCAGGGACTTGTTTTTTTGAGACAGGGTTTCACACTGTCACTCAGGCTGGAGTGCAACCCCCACCTCCCACGTTCAAGCAGTTCTCCTGCCTCAGCCTCCCAAGTAGCTGGGATTACAGATGCCCATCATCATGCCTGGTTATTTTTTGTATTTCTAGTAGATATGGGGTTTCACCATGTTGGCCAGGCTGACCTCTAACTCCTGACCTCAAGTGATTTGCTCATCTTGGCCTCCCAGAGTGCTGGGATTACAGGTGTGAGCCACCGTGCCCAGCCAAATTGTTTTAATTTGCATTGCTTCGATTACTAGTGAGGTTAAACATTAATTTCCCTTTGAATTTTACCTTCGTTTTATATTAGTAATATATAAAGCAGTCAGCTAAGTCATATTCACTTTCTGTTACAAATTGGATGACAAATGGATGGGTAGAAGGTGGAACCAGCAGAGCGAACCGGGCTGTCTACAGATCTGTAGAATGGTTGTGTTGTCTTTTACCAAACATTACAAAAAGTATACATGCTCATTTTAAGAAGAAAAAATCAAATATTTCAAAAGGGTATATGAATATTAGGAAAGCTCATCTCAACACTCTCCTTCCCTCACACACCAGTTTCTATTCCCTGATTTCACATTCTTTAGCCTCCTGCCACTACCTCCTTACTGTCTTCACAGGAACTGCTGCACTGGTCATGGATTTAGGGGAGCAATTAGGAGAAAAGGGTTAGGGATTTGAAAACAAGTAGCTTCTTCATACAAAGCTCCCAGGGCTTTCTGCAGGGTGGTCATTGGGAAGGGAAGCAGGAGAGAGAGACCACATCGGGTGTTTGTCTGCAATCAAATGGGCAGGGGAACAGAGTCAGCTAAGATTACCCTGTCTGCCTCAGTTCCGGTCCATATGAAAAATGGCAGGCTGTTTACTGTAGCACAAGAGCGGTGTCCTTTGTTAAGTCCTGTCCCTTGAGTGTAACCTGTTTCCTTTGCAAAGTAGAAAAGAAAACCTAAGAAAAGGGTTGCCTTTCCAGCATGAACCCTTCTCCTCACTTGGGAGGTCCTTGTGGAGCTCTGCATCCACCTTTATCCATCTTGCTTCCAGACAATGGTTTGAAATAACATCCATTGCCTGCAGAGTCATGCCCAGTTCTGACTAAAGTAATGTCATCAAAGTCATGCTTAAAGCAGATGCCAAGACTTGAGTAGAATTTGTGGTGTGTGAAAGGGGACCTACTCCTTGTTATCAGGAAATCTTTTGGAGGAAAAATGGTCTAATTGTCCAAATTTTTAGTGTTAACAAAATGCCTGTTATGAAGGAGAGAGCCCATCACCAAACTGATCTAAAGCCTTTGGGGGGAAAATTTTTACTCTCCTCTTTGAGAAATGCAAATGAATGGGACAGGTCATTTTAGAACCAGTGGGTCACCAGCCTCCTATTAACTAAAAGAAACAAAGACATACAAGGTGGAAATATTCCTCATTTTCTGGAGAAATTCTGCCTTTTATTCTTTTCAGCTTTTAAAACTGATCACCTATCCTGCTCCTTCTTGCATTATGTTCTATAGGAAATCCTTTCTAACATGCAAGCTGTTCAAAAAACAAAATTTTATTTGAAGCAGCTAGTCCAAAAGGGCTTCATCAAGCAGAGCCCATTCCAAAACAGCAGGCTTCATTTTCTGGACCCAGAGGACAGAATTATACAGCAAGGCTCTAGGTGATGGTGGAAATAATGTGATGTGTATGGGGAAAGAGAGGGCTGTTATATTCGTTCTCTAACCCTATGTAAGAAATTACCCCAAAACTTGTCACCTTAAAATAATAAAATTTATTATTTGACAGTTTCTGAGAGTCAGGAATCCAGGGGCAGTTTAGCTGGGTGGTTTCCAGCTCAAGGTGTCTCATGAGGTGGTAGTCATCTCAAGGTCTGCCTGGAGCTGAAGGATCTGCTTCCATGTGGTTTTTGGCAAGAGGTCAGGGGCCTCCATGACTTCACCGTAAGGCCTCTCCATAAACTTTCTCAGTATCCTCCTAATATGGCTTTCCACAAAGTAAGTGATCCAACAAAGTAGGCACCAAGACAAAGCCAGTCTTTTTATAACCTGTTCTTAGAAGTGACTTCCCATCATTTCTGCCATATTCTGTTCTTAAGAAGCAAGTCTAGCCCACACTTCAGGAGAGGAAAAATAAGTTCTACCTCTTGAAGGGGAGGAGTATAAAAGAATTTATGAACAAATTTTTAAAACAACTGCTATATATGATCCAAGTTACCTAAACCTGGTCTCTAGTCTGCTCTTTGGTGTACAGCAGAGGTCAGCAAAGAACCAGAGAGTAAATATTTTAGGCATTGTGGATCAGACTCTCTATTCCAGCTATTTAACAATGCCATTATATTGCAAAATAGCTATAGGCAATCCATCAGTAAATGAGTGTGGCTTTGTTAAAGGAACACTTTATTTACACAAACAGGCAGCAGGCTGGATTTGGCACAGGAGCAGTAGTATGGCCCTTGATAGCTATAGAGGTTACTGGAAGTCTAGCTTATGCAGTGACTGGTTCCTTGCTATCATCATCTTCACAGAAATTCATCTAAGATATTATGGTTCTCTGATCTGCCGCCATCATGTCTCTGCACCTCAAAATTTAGTGGTAAGACAACAGGAAGACAGAAAAGCAAATCTGAGCGATTTAGGTGGAGAAAACCTCAGCACATAGACAATAAGAATATAAGGAGAGCTGGCTTGGTACAACAGGGGTAAGACAGTGTCTTTATTCCATTGAATCACTAAGATTGAGATAAGGCAAGAAGTCTGAGAGGAAATATTCTCTAAACAATTGGAACTGTGGGCCTAGACTACGGCAGTGGGATTCTGCAACAACGGGTGAATTAGGGGATCCATCTTCATAAGGCTTCTACAGCTCCAAAAGAACCATGAGTTCACCAAAAGAGTGAATGTACAGGAGGAAATTGAGACTTGTGCATATCAGAGAGGGGGTAGATGGTAGAAGCTTCCCAGAGAGAGGTGGGGAATATATATGGGACATTAAAACTTCAGAGCTAGATGCCACCTTACACTGTGGGATGGGGGATGAGGGATGGGGGTAACCCCTCAGTTTGCAACATTCACAAACTTCAAGTGATTATTTTTAGTTAGCATAGGGTTACAACATGTAAGTTCTTAGGCCTAATCTCCTCCTCCTTGTTCCTGCAGTTTGATTTAAAAAATACTGTATTAACTCGTTTCTCAGAGCTGTTTATATTACTTATTATATGATCAAGTCAATAGGGCTAGGAATTCTACTCTCCTTCACATGAATTCACTTGGAATGGAAATTTAAAATCATATAAGGTAGATAATTTCTTGCCTAAATAACATATTCTCTAATACATAGCTGACCCATCCCACCATTTAAGAGTTATGTTTTACTTTTCTCAGCCAAAACCATAGCTACTGGTCACTTTTAAGTTCGATTTAAAGACCAAATCTTATCCCTTTAATGAGATATGCTTTGGAAGTGAACAACACTCTGCTGATACACGATTTCTCACAGTGGTTTGTTCGCTTTCACGCTACCATATGGCCTACCAGACCCTATCCATGCCTGGATAACTGGGCACTCCCCTTTGTTTTGTAAAGCTTTTCTCCCTCTTGTTCTGAATCTAAACAAAAAAGTAAAAACTTGTATTGCTGAAGCTTTGTTTGCAAGAAATGTGCAACTTCCTTTGAAATGATTTCATTGAATTTAAACTTATTCCTATAAATTCTGAGGTATAAAGTGACATGGGAACAATGTTTCCCCTTTTTAATGTGATCATACCTGGGAACAATACAAAGACTTGGAACTTAAGGCCTCTAGATTCTTGCCTTGTGATGGAGTGTGTGTAAGTTAAATGTCAAGAGGAAGCCAAGTTGTAGAAATCTGATCCAGTTAGACACCCCGCAGGTCCAGATATGCAGGTCAGGAACTCAGTGAGTGCCAAAAACTGCCATTACCCTGAGCTGAATTTATCTCTGTTGGGTAATGAACCAACAACCCCAGTCTTTCCAAAAATATATGTGAACTATTCCAGTTTTACTAATAACTTTATTTAAATAAGACACAGGAACTTCTATACTGAAAAAATACAAAACAAAAGCCACACATTTCCTTGTGTAAAGCCATATTGTATGGTAACTCAAATACTGTTCAGCGCAGTGGCTAGAATTAAACAGTACAATTATATACAAAATTTAAGCAATTTCTGACAAATTTCTACAGCTGGATGTAGGATACATTTGAGCTCAACAACTTCTGGGAAATTTACATGGCAAAGCGTAAGCTTTAACACATTTGCTTCAAAACTTTAATATATGCTAAGAACAAATGTACAACACAATTAATATTTAGTATCTCATGAGAAAATAAAAGCACATGTCACTATAAATATCGTACATCAGATTTAATCACCAAAAAAGCATATTCAGTCAATTTTTCTGAAATTGATATTGATACTATTGCATTTTATTTGGACAAAAGCAGACCAAAAGATCAACATATTATGTAATGCTAAACCAGATATCAGAAGTTAAATGGAGCTCATATTTATCTTACGGAACTAGTAATTTTCTCCCTTTAACCATAATCTACAAAATATAATATTTTCATGAAGGCCTGAGATTATTAGGGTTAAAGGTATCTGCTGCTGAAAAGATTATTTTAAAAGGTTCCCCTGTGAAAATGGCAAAAGTAAACTGAGTCCTTTTTTCCATGACAGTCTCCTACTATATAACACTGACTAATTTAAAGGAGCCAGAATGCACCTTCAGGAGAAAATATTACGGCAAACTTTGGTGGAAAGAAGAGAATTGGGATTATGACAAAATAATACACATACACACACACAAACATATACATATATATAATTTCTTAAAAAAAAAATCAATGGTGTTGCTTTCTTCTCTATCACCTCATCCTTCTTCAACCTTCTTAGAAAATGAACAAAACAGAGAAAAACCCAGGAATGAATGAAGGGAACTGAAACGTTCCTTTAACTGTAGGCACCTTATTCCCCTAATTCTTAAGAAAATTGTGCCATACACCTTAGGTGCAGATGAAACAACTCTAGGTTTTACTGAACTGAAAGCAGTGGAATACAAATACAAAATCTTCACTTTGTTTTTGGATACTCTCTTTGTGCTGAAGAAAACGATGAAAGTTAGGCTCTCCTGCTTGACCGGTCAGGAATACCTAGGGCTCTCGTCACACTTAGTGAATAACTTATGTCAAAAGTCTGCAAGTTCAAGGATATTTTCTTGAGTTTATGCTCTACACACATCGTAAATTTCAAAACTATTCATGATTGTGTATTATGAGAGGCTTAAATGAGATAGCTTCAAACTAGTGCTCTTTTAAGTTACCAAAAAACCTGCTTATTTATGTTGCATCAGTTCTGAGACCCAACTATTCTATGCAAACGCAGGTCATGCACCTAAACTGGAAAACAATAGCCAAAAGTATGTCAGTTTTTCACCTGCAAAACAAAGAATTTCCAAGAGAGAAACTAAACATAAATATGTCTTTAGATTAAATGGTAACAGTTATGACCCGGATGGCCAACATAAAAAAGTCTCAACCATCCCTTCAAACGCTTGCTTTGAAATTAAATCTAGACATTCCTGTCTTTAAATTTCATCACACACAATGTGGAATGTTTAGGTACAGTCTAGTACTGAACACTTTATTTGCAACGTTGTAAAAGTCCTTTACTGAGCAACACCTGAACTTTTGAAAAAGCCACATGTACACATGTTGAAACAGTGAATGCAACAGTTGTTTTACTTGTAACCACATGACAAAATGATGTCAAACACCACAGATTTGCTGGTTCTCCTCATGTTCACCCATGTCCAGGATTATCATTCTCCTAGGATTGAATGCACTTCTTATTCTAAGAATGTGGAATGTAATGAGGAAAGGGAAATGCACAAAATAAGGAAAGGCAAAAGAGTGATGTTCCCTCTTTAGCTTTTTAGCTGTGAAATATTTAATATCCCAATATGATATACATTCCAAGTTACCTGAGTTTAGACTTCAACTGAAGTACCTGAAGCTAGGCCATAGGGTGGGCACTGTGCAACTGTTGTGGCCATTTTTTTTTTTTTTTTTTTTTTATTGTGTTTTTTTTTTTTTTTTTTTTTTTTTATTTTTTTTTTTTTTTTTTTTTTTTTTTTTTTTTTTGCATTGTATGTATTACAGAAGTTAGAAACAAACACCTGGGTCAATTGTAAACATAATCCTGAAGTACAGTATTTTCCATAGGACAAAACACAGCAAGACATTTTCTATTTAGACAGGCAACTTTTTGATATAGAGCTTATTTATACCGAAGAATCTGGAACAAAACACAGGACAAAGTACTAGTCTCTCAAACTTACTATGAAATGCATAGTCTCCACTTAAAATGCTGAATGACACACACGTTTTGCAAGCATTACTGCTTTCCACAAAAACTGCTGAATAGGAGTTCCATCCCTGCCAAGATCAGTGTTAAGAGATATTTTATGATGCTGATAAGTATTGGTGGTGGTGGTGGTGTTCAGAAAGTTTGTCACTCCATGCAGATAGATGTCTGAAATCTTGTTTCTAATCCATGGAAGGTAGGGTGGAGGCCAGCTCCCCCTTTTTTTAGATGATCACATAGTTCTGGGCAGAGATGTGGTCCTCACCCTGCAGTTCCTGCAGGAGCTGCTGCTGCTGGGATGGCTGCTGGGCAGAGGCCTCCGTGGAGGCGGCTGTGCTGGTGTCATCAGAAAGAGACGTAAAGGAAACCCGGGATGAGAGCTGCTCAACGGTCAGAGTTGCCAATGCTGAGCTCTGGCCAGAGTTAGGAGAGTTCTTGAGCATAAGGTCGGAAGCCGGTAAGAGAGGGCCTAGAAGTTTTACAGGACAGAAAGCTGATCCGGTTGGGATGAAATTAACCTTGTTTTTGTCAGGACATGAAAAGAGAGGGGCCGAGATAGGCTGACGAGACCTAAAACCATAAAACAAAATTAGATTTATAATCACTAACACAGAAAAATTTAAGCATTTTCTGAATTAACTGGAGTTCTCTAAAACAGCTAAAATATGAATGGCAGGGGATGGGTTAAGTGTATACAGAGGGGTAAACATCTTCCATAGCACAAGTCAGCTGGCAGGCTATTCAAGCACACAGCACTGAAGTGGTATCTGAGACAAAAGGATTTTCAAAAGAACCAGAAAGACAAATATTTAGAGATCATTATTTAGTTTTTAATCATTTGGAAAGGTGGAGAAGTCTGTTACATTATAATTGAAGATTACACAAAGTTAGAATGACCTTTTCTGTTAAGAAAAAGTATACTGGAGGTGGGGGGCATTAGTCCATCATGTATTTAGTTTTAAATACTTCCTCCTTTTTTCTCTCTAGATATACTTCCATTAGCACAGATGGGGGATGGAGTGGGAAGGGGAGAGTTTCAGTGGTCTCTCAAAAAGCCAGTCAGTTCAACAGAGCTTGGGTCCACAAGCCCTTCCTCTCCTCCTATTCCCAGGAGCTAAACCATCAGCTCCTGCAAGATGGATCCTTCCAGGTTGCAGGAGTACAGCACCCTCCACTAGGCACCTGCACTGGAACAAAGGCATGAGTGCATCCAAGAACCACATAGTCTTCTTTTGAGCTACTCCACACAGTGTTTGCAGCATGAACCTCTTTTTCTAGTTTCACTTCTAACTTACACATACTGAAATTTCATTAAGAAAACAAAACCTCTTGTGAACAGAAAGTCTGAATATAAGCAAGCTTGATGTGGCTACAGGGAAGGAGGCTAATCTTCTGGCTTGTAGGGTACACTGTCTTTAAGCTAGTCACCCATGGATACTGACTTTGCTCCTAACGTCTCTTTGTTAGTTATCTAAATTAAGAGTTCTTGAAATGACAATTCTTAATGATTAAAAATAGATCTTTCAGGTAATAAGTTTCCAAGTTTCTTTGTATTGGCTTACACATTTCGAGCATACAGACTCCAATTCTCCGTCAATAAGATCTCTCTTGCCTATTCAATTCTCTTTACATTATTTGCTGTTGAAACGCATTATCAGCTGGATAGAGTAGTTGATTCATATGTAATCAACTGGTCTCAGTAAAAAGCTTTACAGCTTTGCAGACAGATCCCAGCTGACAGAAAAGACATTACTTACGCCATTTCCTCAAAGACCTTCACTCGCTCACATCCCTCTGGGGGCTCCCGTTTGAACATGTAGCTGTTGTTTGGTTTGGGAGATGAAGCATACTTGGGTAACGGTGAGCTACTCCCACTGTCTGTAAATTTAAAGCAGTTATATTAACTAGTGATTGAAAGCTCTATTAAATTAAATTTGATTTCCAAACAGCCTTTTGCACACTTTATCCACTACTGCCCCTATGCTTTGACCACAGTCTCCTTCATTGCAAAGCTATTTCTTACACCTTGTATAGTACATTCGTCTAAATAAAAACTTCAGTGCAACAGTAATCTGCCATACCAAAGAACATAAAAAGAAGGACATTTTGGTCCAGAAAACTGCATTTTGAATACAACAGAGCTGCCATCCTGAAAACAAATATGTTATTTATTATGTATTTCAAGAATGCAAATGATGGGCCAATGTGCTTAAGTCATAAAGAATAAAACAGATTACAATGATACAGGGTTCTCTACATGCCTTTTCACTGTAAAACCGATTTAATGAAAATGAATAATATTCATTACGAAAGTTCTTAGCAGAAATGTTATTTTTGCTAAATATCATGAATAACACATACGTAGGGGAAAAAAACAAGTTTATAAAATGTCTATCTTCCCAGCATAAAAAACATAATTTGCTCAGAATTTTACCTTTAAAATGTTTATAATAAAAGGGCTTTTTCAGCAGAGTTTGTATTTTTTGCTACTAGAAGACATGAGACATCTCCAAACATCTCTACCTAACATGTTTTCCTCATAGTTTTGGCCAAAAAGAAAATGGTCTATTCATGAAAAGCCATAAAACCTATATGCAATTTCTCCCTTTCCTACCTGGCAAGAGATGTTGGAAATTCAAATCCACTAAAATGTGTCATTATCTCTGTGAGATGCCAAGTTGTAAAGTCAGTAACATGTTTGTATACAATAGTCCTATTTAAACAAATTCTGACTTAATACAAACCAATCCCCACTGCTAAAATACTAAGCACATAATCTACTGAAATATATTATTTTATTCTATTTGAAAGACTGCACTAGTATCATATTTATCACAATTTTGTTAAGTTGCTTTAGTTTAGAATACAGAGTACAGTACCATACTCAGAGACTGAGTAATAAGAATGTTTTATCATCATTAATAAAGTTATAATACATGCTTAGGAAGAAGACCCTTGATGTACACTAATACTTGTTAGTCTTGTGAATGCAGATCTATGCTTGTATTTGAACATGGCTATACTTCTGGCTGGAAAACCACTGTCTGGAAAATAAAAAGGTCACATTATTGGGAAAGCTAGAAAACCACAGTTTCTCTATCCTTAACTACAGAGCAGGCACCAAATAGCCTCTCGGAAAAAATTAAGTCTTAGAATGAAGTTTGGTTTCTTCCTATACCATTCAGATTTGAGAATTTTCTTAAGTTTAATACTTATCTTGTATCTTACGTAAACAAATGGGAGGAAGGAGGTGAAACAGGATTGTATCTCTTAGGATGATAAAAAGCATAATTAGCCTGATTGGAGGTCTGAATTTGCAGCTCTATTTGAGCTAGACTACTAGACTAGATAAGAGTGGTTCATGATAAAAACAAACAAAAAAAACCACCTGATGAGAATAAGGCCTCAAATTTGGTGTAATATAAAAAATACATCTTGACCTTACCTTACTATGCAAACAGCAACAAGCCAGGCAAAGGAAATATGAGATCAAGAATACAAGTAAGTAGAAAGGATGGAAACCCCATTCTTCATGATGTGCTTATTTTACACTACATACTATCAAAACATCTCTTGTAGCCCATAATATATACACCTACTATGTATCCACAGAAATTTAAAACATACAAGTAGATATGGCATGAGACGACTTCATGGAGATTACTGCTGAGCATAACTTAGCCTACATGGCACAAGCAGCATCAGCCTCAAACCACGGGCTTGATGCCATCAGTAGTCATGTCAGTAGTTAAGGATCCGCCCTACTATCACGTAAGAAAAGTCATCTTGGCCACAGTTAATTGTTTTCTGTGTTCTTTTTCTCACTACAACATCAGGCCTACCACATTATTTCTCTCACTATTTTACTGATGGTTTCAAAGGCTAGATGTGAGCTGCCTAATCTAGCTGCTATCTTCCTATTAACAATTTAGAATGAAGTAATTTTTCTTCTTAAAATATTTCCAATTTCAGACACTATAAGTGTATTTTTTAAGAGAATTTTACCCTTTTAAACGTTACTGTTCTGCTTTTTTGGGGGGTGTCACTAATGTTAAGTAAACACATATACTGCTATCCCAGACAGACAGCTTTCAGTGTTATTTTTCTGCCTTTTCAATAAAAATTGGGTTTTTTTTTGGTTGAATATATGTTTATATTTAATGTTAGGTGGTCTGGAAAGGCAAAGCTTAAAAGAAAAAAATATTTGCTAAATCTGGAGTTTTTCTTCAGGTAAGTATACAATCAGAGAGACGATAAAGAGGGGCCAGGGAATGGAGACACCTAGTCTGCGGTTTTAGCTTTTATTGTATAGTTCTATGTTACCTGGAATACAACCACCTTTCTGGATTTCTATATAATTAAAGGAACTGCCACTCATGAACTCTAAAATTCTGTGATTTTTCTTTAATAGTTCTAACATACAAAGAAGGCATATTTTGTAGCCGGGCGTGGTGGCTTACTCCTGTAATCTCAGTACTTTGGGAGGCTGAGGAGAACGGATCACGAGGTCAGGAGTTTAATGCCAGCCTGGTCAATATGGTGAAACCCAGACTCTACTAATAATAAAAAAATTAGCCAGGCATGGTGGCATGCGCCTATAATCCCAGCTACTTGGGAGGCTGAGGCAGGAGAATCACTTGAACCCAGAAGGCGGAGGTTGCAGTAAGCCAAGATAACACCACTGCACTCCAGCCTGGGTAACAGAGCAAGGCCCTATCTCAAAAAAAAAAATATATATATATATATTGCCTATATATGTTTTCTTGCCTTACAAAGTGGGATGCTTTAAAAACAACACATATTGGCTGGGTGTGGTGGCTCACATTTGTAATCCCAGCACTTTGGGAGGCCAAGGTGGGCGGATCACGAAGTCAGGAGTTTGAGACCAGCCTGTCCAATATGGTGAAACCCTGTTTCTACTAAAAAATACAAAAATTAGCTGAGTGTGGTGGCACATGCCTGTAGTCCCAGCTACTCAGGAGGCTGAAATAGGAGAATCGCCTGAACCCAGGAGGCGGAAGTTGCAGTGAGCCAAGATCCTGCCCCTGCACTCCAGCCTGGGTGACAGAGTGAGACTAGGTCTCAAAACCAAAACAACCCTCCCACCCCCACCTCCCACAAAAAAAAAAAACAAACTGTCACATATGGCCAACCTATGCTACTCATTCCAGACTTGAATGTATAAAATGTTACTATTCATTTAAAACTCTGTGTTGAATTTAATAGCCACATTTCAATATAGAATATTATAAACATAAATATGCCTGCTCAGGAGATTCAAGATAAGAAAGACGTCTCATGGTAATTTTAATTCAATCTCTTTTGTTTACCAGTATACCAAGTTTTCTCATTCTGTTATCCCAGATATTAATACCGGATCATAACTAGAAATACATTTGAGATTAGGTTAAATATTACTTTATGACTTTTAACATCACAGCCAATGTCAATTAATAAAATTAAATGCAGTGAATTCTTTACGTATCTTTCTATATTTGCAAGTCTCATTTACATATATTTATAACAGAATCACTCAACTCTGAAAATCAAGAATATGGAAAAATGTGATTGCTATTGTATATAACAGATCATACATATGCATTTGTACCATATTTACCATTAAAATACAATTAGCTTGTCAAATACTTTTAAACATATAATGAATTAAAGCTTTGAAAAATTAGAGAAGTTATTAAAGTTTGGAATTTCATATAGAAACAATATTCATTAAACTACATGTACTTGTATAGCTTGAGTTTTCTCAATTTCTCCTTATAAATGACCTTTATTATATCTGGTATATTATAGTGTGTGGCCCACAGTTCTTGTATGAAAAATTATACATTTGATCACACAACTGCACTCCAGCCTAGGTGACAGAGTTGAGACCCTGTCTCAAAAGAAAAAAAATATTGCATATATAATGGTTGATTGATTTATGCAGGCAGTATGTCAAATCTCTGCCATGGTTCTATTCTAGCCCTAAGTCTATACATATGCTTTATCTCTATCAGATTACTTTATCAAACTAAGTAAAATTAATTCTAAAACAAGAAATAATAGAATAGTGGTTTTAACCAGAGTTTCTTTCACATTAGACTCATCAGAAGATGTTTTAAAAAGATCAATCTCTAGACCTCATTCCTGAAAGACTCTGATTTAATTAGTCTGAGGAGAAGCCAAGCATTGCCTTGGGGTGGGGAGGTGGGGGTAAAGCTCCCAAATGCAAACTGAATTGCCACTCATGAACTCTAAAATTCTGTGGTTATTTCTTTAATAGTTCCAACGTACAAAGAAGACATTTTGTGGCCAGGTGCGGTGGCTCACAGCCATATTTGAGAATCAATTATGAAAAGGTTATGAACATTGGTGTAGAGTGAGGCCACCTGACTTCTTCCTAGACCTAACTGCATGGCATAGGGTAAGTCTGATCCCTCTGTTTTTTGATCTATAAAACAGAAAATACAACTGATATGACAGCTGTGAAAAATATATGTAAAAGAATTAGGATAAGGGCTGGGTGAGGTGGCTCACAACTGTAATCCCAGCATTTTTGGAGGCTGAGGTGGGAGGATGACTTGAGGCCAGGAGTTCAAGACCACCTGGCCAACATGGTGAAACCCTCTCCAAAAAAAAAAAAAAACAAAAAAAAAAAACCCAAACCAAAAAACAAAAAGGATTAGGATAGTGCCTGAAATACAGTAAGCTCTGAATATTATTATCATAGTAAAACGTAACATATCATTTCTAATTTGAAAATTAAAAATGAACCATTAAAAAAATTACGTGCCTATTCTGCTCCCTCTTGACAGAATAGAGTAAAGGAAATGTTGTTTTTAATAGATTTATGCACTCTAACTCTACTCAGGTACATACAGATTAAAATTTTGTTTCTGAGACAGAAGCAGAGTAATATCTGGATTACTAGGTTGTCCAGGTTTATCACTGCCTGGCATGAACTCTGCCAGTTCATGATGGCATCCTTTAGTGTAAAGAAATATCCTCAAATTAAAATCAATGCTTAAAGCATGCAGATTCTATAGGCTACTATGCAAAGAAAATACTTTTATAGTATATGCAGCAATAACCAGTAGAATGTAATTCTTACTCTGGTAACTGACTAGGAAAGTGAGTATACTGTTCAACCAACACTCTACTCAATGACATACTGAAGCATAAAGTTAGCCAAGAGAGTTAAATTAGAAACATGATTGACTAAATAATACTTAAACAGAATTACTACTCTAGTGTTAAAATACACTGATTTTGCTTCAGGAAATGAAATGATCAACTACAATGTATTATGGGGTTTGAAGGCCTAATGAAATCAGGAAATGCGCACAACCGTATATCATTTCTGGGCAATAAACTTTAAGAATCAGGTTGTATTACCAATTGTATTAAAAGCCTTTTCAGTTAACTCCAAGACCAACTTGGAAACTTACAAGTAAGGAGAACATTTGGCTTTTACAAAGAGCCTCTAAGGTTTTTCTAAAATTAGAAGTTAACACCTTGTGAGAATGCTAAAAAATTTTAATCAACCAAGACATCAGCTATATATAAGATCTCCTTTAGATCAGCATTCAGCAAAGAACAAAGGGGAAAAATGACATCAGAACCTTTTGTTACTTATATTTATAAACTTTGTTTCTAATCTGATTTTTTTTAATAACTGGGACTCAACTTACATTCCAAGGCCCAATAATTAAATATTTATCATATGTAGGAGGTATTTTATATTTTGTAATCACTTCTCGGTCCATAAGTATTGATTAAATTGATGCCAACTTACAAATTGTGCAAAAATAAATTACTCTTTCATTTTTGTGTACTCAAAATAAGTACAGTGCTTCTTCCACAATATAATCTTTGATATGTAGAACAGTCCTAATCATCATTGTTGATATGCTAACTACTCGCTCTGAATCTGATATGAAAGTTAAAAATGATAAGTCATTTTTAATCTGATATGACAGTTAAAATTGAAAACCGTCCTTAAACCAATTTGTAGACTAAAATAATTCTTATAAATCATAATGGTAAAACTAAAAATAAATTGGATTACACAAAATATTTTGTATCTTGTAAAGTACAAAAGTAAGTATCTCAAGAAAATCACTACAATACAATCTTAATTTTTTATCTTGTCAAGTTTATTATATGGCAAAATTTCCAGGCACATCAGTTTGTTTGTTTGTTCGTTTTAAACTGATACACATTGTTCATGTTAAACTGCTCCTAAGGTACCCTACAACTGTGATTTCCCAATAAGGGAGGCATGAAACAATCTGCTGACATGGGGGAAAAAATCAGCACATTATCCATATTTACTTCTTATCTTTAGAAACAAGTAATTTTTAACATTTAGGGAAAAAAGAACATCTGAACTTCTAATAAAAGTTTCACTACAATTTTAAACGTTCAGTTAAATATTTACTGAGCATTTATTTACAATGTTCAAAAGATAAGGCAAAGCAAAATGCTATCAATGTTGTCAGTGCAACATTAGATAAAATTTACTATTTCCTCTTTTTAAAAAATTTCTTGCTAAAGGGAAATGGTATTATAATGTCTTTAGGCAGAAACCAACATCTTAAACTTATTATAGTCACCGTAAAGTCTATTCCATCTCCAATATTCACTACCTTATTAATGATGGTAATCATTTCCACATTTCCCATGCTGGAACTTCATAAGAACTTTGCTATTATCCTGATCTCCTTCTCCTCCCTCACCTCATACATCTAATCAGCCACCCAATGCTGTTGACTCTTCTTCAGCCCCTTTCCTCCAGTTCCTCTGACCTTGCTATGCCTCCTCATATTTGCCCTACACCTGTGGTCTCCCAATTAGGGGTGTGAAACAATCTGCTGACATGTAGGGCAAAACCATAACAGCAATTAAATACATTTATTTTTAAATTTATATGTATTTTTTATCTTTAAAAACAAGTAAACTTTAACAGTTATTTACTTCATAGAATGAATTATATACATATATCACCTATAAATATCTAAACTTATATTAGGGGTACAGATTCAAAATTGCTGACAAGGGTATGGAATAAGTAAAGTTTGAAAACCACAAGACTAGACTATTAGCATAGCTACTTATCTTGTCCTCCGACTGTCTCTACTTCTGTGTCTACCTGAGTTATAGTTTTTAACTGTTAAGCTGGCCATATCCTTTAGCAGATAAAAGATCTTTCCTTGGCTTTTCCTTTCTCTTAGCAAGGCTTACAAAGGCCTCTATGAAAGAGTGGACTTTCTAACTCTCCAGTCTCACTGTTTTCTACTCTCCACCATTCACCCCTATGCCCCAACCGTACAATT
The DNA here is from genome assembly GCF_001604975.1 of Cebus imitator. Classification (NCBI taxonomy): domain Eukaryota; kingdom Metazoa; phylum Chordata; class Mammalia; order Primates; family Cebidae; genus Cebus; species Cebus imitator. The sequence goes on along the minus strand of NW_016107352.1, from coordinate 5,663,459 downwards.
TCTTACTGTTCTTACACACCAGGCCCTTTCACAGCCGAATGCCCATATAAAGACTATTCCTTCTGCAAAGGCAGCAAGATGTAGTATCAAGTTCCTACAGAAGATCTTTGTTGGCATGTAGACACCACAGAAGTTAGCAAAATTACTTACTTTCTCTAAGTCTCAGATTCTGGGCCCTTTAAATAATGGCAATGTCACCTACCCATAGGACTGTGGTAATGTTACCGGAAATAATAAAAATAAAATCACCTGAACACATTTTATCATAACAATTCTACGAGGCAGCTATCCCCATTATAGGTGAGGAAATTGAGATACAGGCAGATTAACTTGTTCAAGGGCATCAATTAATTAATTAGTGACACAGTAAGTGGCAGAGCAGGGATTCAACCTGGCTGCCCTAGAGTCAAAGTTCATTATTGTTATGTTATCCGTCTCACTTAGTTTGGATCTAGCTCAACTCAAGTGTCTTCGTTACACATATGAGGTGACTAGATGATCAAGTTCCTTCTAATCTAACATTCTGTTTCTAATTAAAGGCTGATAGTTCAGGCAAGAGCTTCATTGGGTCTGCCTTCTGTCAATGTCACAAGGAGACAGTATAAAGGAGTGGTCCCTATGAGTTGAAACTTTTTCTTAGAGGAACACAAAAGGTAACAGGGAGGGAAAATCTAACAGATTCCCTTTTCCTTGAACCTAGATGACACCCTGTTATTTTCAACCCAGTTATTATCAGAGTTTACTGGTTACCAGCATGACCAACAGCAAGAAGGGGAAGATGAGAGAGTTTTAGCAGTTACCTCCCTTCCCCCTATTTCAACGGCAAATTTGAACTTCATGGCCTCTTTCCCACCAAAAGCCTATCACTAGGTTTAGCATAATCTTTTATGCTAACTTAATTATGCTTGGTTTTTATTTTTATGAAGAGTATCACACACTTTATGAACATTAAAAGCCTAACATATAATTTAACAATTCAAAAAAAAAAACACGTTTTCAACATAGCTATAAAAATATATCCTTTAAAAAATGGACATACCATGAAGAAAGGTCTTAATACTCAAACAAATCTCCATTAAGCACTGCACCACTCTAGGAACTAGTTGATCTGCTGAGATTAATGCAGTAACCAAAATAAAGTCATTTACTCTTGTTGGAGCTTATATCATGGTAAACAGATAAGAGGTGATTAAGTGAAATATATATGCAGGTCTGTTACAAATTTTTGATTTGCTTATATTCTATACTGAGCAATAATGGCTAAAACTGAGTTATATACTTAAGTAGTTTTGAATTATGAATAATAATTCATGCACAGGGAGCTATCACAGTATCTACCATTTGTACAATTGTTAACATTTTCAGAAAGAAGGGACAAGAGCATTTACTGGATACTTATTCTGTGCTGTTAGGCACTGGAATGTATGTATTTTAAGATGCTGTCTTGAAAGAGAGGTAAAATGACCTTAGGGACATAATTCTAGAATAGGTCCATTTTAACCTACAGACTAACTTATTTGTTGGAATAATATCTTTATACTCTGTAATTTTACCACCAAAAGGTTCTTCTAGGATAATAAGCATCCTAGAACCATATAAAGAGAATTTTTCGATAAACACATCCTGGTTCAAAGGCAATGATTTTTTCAAGGTGTGGTAGCTCAAATAAATATATCTATCATAGCTGTTTTTACAATATAAACCCCCAAAAGAAAAGTGCCATAAAATCTTGGCTGATTACCTAAAAACTTAGAGGGTTAAAGCACAGTAAGGGCAAAGGTAAAAAAAAAAGATAAAGACATAAAGCACTAAAGATAACTACAAGTAGGTTAAAATGTATATAGAAAGGAAGAGGAGGGTGCCAAAAGCTGACTGTTTCAAAAGTCTGCCTAGGGTCAACCCCAGACCCTGAAAGATAATACTTTTTTCTCCTAGGACCAAGGGTGGCTCAGTCCTAACACTAAAAATTTAGCAATATGAATATTTATGAAATCACAGAATGAATTAAATAGCCTTGTATGCATTGGCTTGAGAAACTCTATCTACATAGCATATACTCTTCCTTCAGGAAAATACAGCTTAAATTACAAGTAATCCATTTACGGATGCTTGGAATACAACTCTCAGTAGTTGGCCTGAATAAAATGATTCCATTTATTTCATGATTACCATAATCAATGTTTCCACAATATCCTGCAAAATTGCAGAATTTTATAACAACTGCATAAGTGAACTGTGCCAAAGGATCAATGATAAGTAGCTGACTGAAGTCTAGATTTTGCATCTTGCCCAGCATGTTTGGCTACCATCAAGCAATGCTGGCAGAATTGCTTAAGAAACTAATATTCTGACTATTATAAACTAATAGTTATATAAATGACTATTTTTCTTCCTTGCATTTTGGGCATGATAATGTGGAAGACTACAAGCTACCTCTTAGGCTATATTCTATGACTGCTCTTATTCTGGATCTCTGAATTCTTCACACAGAGAAGAGCAGTAGTAGTTGCTATAGCTATTAGTTAGCCTGGCAACTTTACACATGTGACCAGAGTGACCAACTTGTCTTCAAACTTTAGGTCACCAGAAAAATCTAGTAAAAAGTCAAAACAAAAGACAAAAAACCCATTTACCTGAAATAAGTCTCTCAACAGTTGAAACCTGCTTGATAAGAGTGTTTTTGTCCTGGCATTGCAATCCATACAGGCAAAGAAAAAAACCAATATGTGATGCAGCTAAAATTATATTATAGGTCTCAAATTATACATAATTCATAGAGAATAGATGTTAGGAACAGGCAAAAATAATGTTGGCAAAGTCAGAAAAAGAGTAAGTATATAACATGAACACTAGAAAAATAATCAGCTCACCAGCACATCCCTCATTAGGGCAGATACTCACTGCAGCTGTCCCTCTTCCCACCTGTGTATGTCTATCCAGGTTCCTATGGAGTCTGAACTAGTTACTTTACCACAGAATACATTTCTCTAAAGCAACTGCAGAATTTGTAGGTACTCCAAATCAAATCAATCCTAGTTGACTTCAAAATTATAGAATTCATTCTGTTTTCATAAAAATGAAAAGCTCTAAGAAAGCTATACAGCTTCCTTTTGTCTTTAAAAAATAAAAACCAATTTATGATTTACTGTAGAAAACATACATTATAGGAAGAATTAGTACCTTTATTTTTTTGAGACAAAGCCTTGCTCTGTTGCCCAGGCTGAATGCAGTGACTGATCTCGGCTTGCTGCAACCTCTACCTCCCAAGTTCAAGAGATCTTCCGGCCTCAGCCTCTCAAGTACCTGGGACTGCAGGTGCATGCCACCACACCTGGCTACTTTTTTGTATTTTTAGTACAGACAGAATTTCACTATGTTGGTTAGGCTGGTCTTGAACTCCTGATTTCAAGTGATCTGCCCACCTCGGCCTCCCAAAGTGTTAGGATTACAGAAAGTAATCCTAGTATCTTTAAAAATGGTAAAACCCATAGTTTGGGCTTTACATAGAGAAGAAATAAGTCAGAAACTAGCCTACAGTTCGAAGGACATAACATATATTCCAGAAATTTTACAATTTCTGGACAACTCCCTCCTTTATACTTTTAGTATATTATTTGTTTACATTCCTATTACTCCCTATTAGACTGTCACATCTTATTCATCTGTTTCTCCACTCTCTAGTACAATAGCTGACATACAATAATGCTCAACAAGTGTTCCTTAAATAAAAAAGTATAGCCTCCGTTGAAATACATAAACCTCAACTCCAAATTCTAAAATACACGTGTGCATACTTACATATATGAAAGGGATAGGTGCTATTTTAATTTTCTCTTTACAAAGATGGTATGTGATTTTTTGAGAGCTAGAAACCTTGTATTGCATAACAGGGCTACACAGTTTTCCCGGGAGTAGTAACATAAAGTTGATCTTAATCACAAAGTAATGCCTCTCAGCAAAATATGGTAGATATTATGAAACTGATGTCATGGGGCTTTAATTCTCAAACTAAGGTGATCTTGTAGAAAACACAGAAATGTCTCAAATAATTATGAAACCCATTCTATATTTACAAGTTCTAAAGAGATTTTTAAGAAATCACTATTAAGCAACATTAATCACCAGTTATTGACTGTTTATCATGTGCCAAAAGTTGTGCTAAGCATTTTGCTATATCTCATGCAACCCCAATAATGATATGAGGTAGGTGTTATTACCCTATTTTACTAAGAAATATTTTTTAACTATTAGGAAAAAAACCCTAGCTTTAGCGATGATCTGAACCAATGTTCTAATTTTACATATTAAACCAAAAAAAAAAAAAAAACAACCAAGAGGATGAGCATAGTGTTATGGAGGCAGATATCTGGTATGGAAGGACAAAAGGACATATAGGAAAATATACAAACAAAGGCAAATCTTAGGGAAAGGTCTAACCTGTCTAAGAAATGGTCAGAATTCATACTACTGGAAAATTGACACAAGCTAGGCCAGAGAAGGAGATTTTGACTAAGCTGTGGAAGAAAACAATAATCATTTTTTCCTGAAGGCATTTAGGGAAACTAACAGGTGATAATAAAGGCGACTATTTTTATAGCAGCAGCTACCATTCATTAAATCCTTGAGAATTAATGCAGGTTTTATGTCCAAAACTTCACAGGATTCAAATGCATTTCTATGGTCCCAAAGCCAGTGCTACTCTTAACTTCTATGTTATGTCTCCTGCAAAAGACTCTGGCAGGACAGTGAAATGATTATACCTTCTCATAATATGATAGATTGTACATCTTTAGGAAAAACAGCTATTAAATATTAAAGAGCATACACTGAAACTTATGATGTAAGTGAAGACCTATGAGCTCCAGAAACCAGTATTCACTGAGAGGCCCTGAAGGCAATCTTACAACCAGTTAACCAAAATGGAACTCATCTATCATCATCTCAATACATTTTATATTTGGTTCAGCATCTCTCATTTATCCACAGTATTAAAACAGAACTCCAGAATTAATTGTCTAGTTGTACTATTACCATTATTTCTACATTTCTACCCCGGTTATGAGAGTTAAGTAGCAAAAGTGGCCACCCTGAACTGTACTTATCCTTTCTACTGGTATAACAAAAAATATGAGTTTGGAATCAAGACAGACTGGTTTCTCTGTTTACCACCTATACAACCTAAAACAAGTTACTATTGATAAATAATAGTAACATTTCCATTTACCTTCCAAACAAACACTCCTACCGGAAGCAAGATGTTTTGTTTTATTGTGAAACATCCACATTAAAAGGCTGTGAGGAAGTGATTGAAAGTATCTGCTCTCACAGGACGCTTTAGTGAAATGAAAGTTTTGTAGTCTGACATTTTAAGAAATGGAGACTTCCCACATGAAGCCAAGAGATACCTGAGGTACTACATTCAGTATACCCTCAATGAAGAAAAGTGGTCCCCAAGGCCTTCAATAATGAAATAGTCAACAAGAAAGGGGAGAACTCTTTAGATCTACCCACATATAAAAGAAAAGGACAAAGTCTAAAGTAGCTTCCACTTACCATCTCAGAAGAGTTAGGTATAATGATAAGTAAAAGAAGTCAGACACAAAGAATATATACCATACTCTTCAATTTCTATGAAATCTAGTAAGTGGGGAAACTATAGTGATGGAAGTCAGTGCAGTGGTTACTTTCAGGTGGAGAGGGGAAGCATAGTATTTGGGAAAAGGCCCAAGGGAGCCTTGTGGGGTAATAAAAATCTTCTATATCTATACTGGACCTAGGGAGTGATTTCATGAGCATACATGTATGTAAAAATTTACTTGGCTGAGCACTTACGATCTGGCCATTTTGCATATAACAATACATCAATCATAGGGGGTAGGGGTCACTTCAGAACAAGGACCATAAAACTCCTGCAAGGTTTTATAAACCGTACCTTTTCATGGTTTTACATTTTTGTTGCCATTGACCTATTTCTCTATGGCGACAAGAAGTAAATGTGTTATAAAAATAAGATCAGTGTTTCTTTGCCCAGCTTCTGCCTTCCTAGCTACTTACAGTCTACAAGGCCTTCTATAGCTAGGTCTTAGGGGGCTAGAAACACAAAGAATACAGGGAGTGTTGGTAGACAAGTGGAGGTGGACACAAGGAAAGAAGAACATGGAGAGACAGTTTGGGCTTGATAGGCAATAAGAATCCCAGAGTTTCTCAACAGTTAATAATTTATCTACATACCATAATATAATCCGTGATGTCCTGTATGTACAAGGACATCAGGGTTGTAACCAAGCTTTAATACACTTGGTTAAAAATATACTCATTTTTTTTCCAACATAATTTTTAGAAATTATTTCCTCGCAAATCAATCTGATTATAAAATCTAACTTTAAGCCTGAGAAACATAAACTCTACCATAGCCATCATCCGCTCTGGCCAATATCAAGAAAAGACCTATGTATTATATCAGGTTGTACACACTCCATTTTGTGGCTTTCATTAGCTGTTAGAACCATGCGCTGTGCTTCTCTGACACATTTATGGAAGATGTTTGTTAGAGTCACAAAGAAGGGGGTATGTGAAACCAATGAACAAAGAAACCTAGATTAACCAATCTTTGACAGTGTCACCATTCAACAAAAGAAAAAAAAAATGATGTAATGGTCTAAGACAAAGTATAATGAGCAAGGCCCATAACAAACCCGCTAAGTGGATGATTCCATTCTTACCTTTATCGCGATCATAGAGCAAATCTTCTGTTGAGCAAGGGCTACCATCCTGGGATTCCGGGGGACAAAAGGGGGAGACACAGGGTGAATGACTGCTGCAGCTACTGCTGCGCTCCTGGACAGAAGGAGTCTGAGTGTCAATGCTGCGAGTACTACTGCTCCGGTAATAAGCAGGGAGTGGAGCTCTTCGACCATCTGGTATGTCCAACGGCTGTTAAGAGGAATACCATTAAACATCTGAATGCTGGTGCATACACTCTGTCTACACAGAAAGTATGTAGTATTTCTGTTGATTTCATATTCCACCACTACTGACCCAATTTATTCTTCAAAGGCTAAAGACCAAGCTTGCGTCTTAAGCTAATTTCTGCATGTTACCTTTATTGAGCTAAAAATTTCTTTCAAATCAAATTGTTGCCTTAAAAATTCCATAGCTCACTGTATGTACCTGTAGGTCAGCACATCCCATAATACTCCTCAAGGACAGCAGGAGTTTAACACCGTATCCCTAATGCCTGGCACATGGCAGATATTTACTACACATTTGCTGAACAAATTAACTGAATTGCTAAAAAAAATTTCACTTTGACATGCTTGTAAGAAAAAGTGAAATCTCATATTCACAGGTACACATTTTTCTGTTTGTTCATTCCTTTCAATTTTTTAAAGGCTATGAACAGAACCATCGTTTCTATTTCCTTTTCAAATTATCCAAAATTTCTAATAAAGAGATTTATTCTATTACTACTCAATAGAGGTTATTAACATAACTCAGAAGAATTCTAATATTAGAATAATTCGAATATCAAATTCTACTAATTTGGTATCCAACTAAGTAGGACTACTCAAAATTTTCCTTAGTTTGAATACATTATTCTTAGTAGCAAAAAGAAGAAATAGGAAACCATAATCACAGGGCCATATATTTTGGTCTTGAGGGCACCTCAGAGCTCAATTAGTCTAGTGTTTTCTTTTCACAAATGAGGAACCTATAGTTCAGAGCTCCTAGTGACACAGCTAATTAGGTGGCTTCAGAGATGCTGCTGTAGTGGACTTTTTCTACTCTACTATTCTGATTCTACTGTAAAAATAGATCTTACTCCATATTCTTCATTTGTGTGCTAACAAAATAAGGTTAACAAGTAAAAGTCTCTATATTAAATTATTAAACACACACGATTGCAATGCTAGGGAAAATAACCAATGTACTGTTATTTGTATTTTCACTATTGTGTCTACTGCCCTTACTCTGATCATTGTCATTTCAGAGATTTTAGAAACACTGTCAAGAGGGGAAATGAAGGAAGGTAAAATCAGGTCAGATTCAAAATGTATCAATATTTTCTAGACCAAACGAGTGAAGGCTGACACTATGCAAATGAAAACATCATTTAGAGTTCTGCCCCTGCTGTCCTTGGAATGGAGAAGAAACAAAGAGGCTGAAGGCTTTACTTGCACTGCTAGCATGACATAGTCACCATACAGAGAGGAGCCCAGTCTCTTCCCTGTGAGCCCTCAGCACCCCACCCTTCACCCAGTGGGGCTCCCAGCTCAGGCCAGCAGCACAGCTGCCCCACCCCTGGCTGAATATCCCAGGAGCAGCGGATCTGTGTATCTGAAGTGTAGCTCCCAGAGGCAACTGAAAGCCCCTCTGCCACTGCAGTGGTACTACCCTTGCTACCCTTGGATTAGGAAAAGAGCAAAGACCCTGAATGCTTTAACCATACCTTCAGCAAGCTGCCACTGTCCTGAGAAGAGGTCAGTCTGTCTCCCAGAGGAACTCCCCCCGTCCCAGCTTGGGCCCACAACACAGCTGTCCTACCCCAAGCCAATCACACTGGCCACAGTTTTGCACTTCTCTGGGGTGGAGCCCCTAGAGACAAGTGACCCCCTGCCACAGCCACTGCCAAGGTCCCTTCCCGTACTGCCTCCAAGTTGGGAGAGAACATAAAGCCTTAGCTCACCCCAGAGCTGCAGTGTGCAGCCTGGGAGTGCCAAACCAAGATCTGCAACCAGCACTTGGGTGGGAGAGGAGCCCACACTTGCAGAGCACTGAGGTGGAGCACAGCTGCAATGTGCAATGGTGAGGAAATACAGAGGAGTCACGTGGCTGAGCAAGAGTTTACCTACTGGCCATTATACTTAAGAGCCATCTATTGATCAGAGCGCAAACTTCAATACCAAAAATACTTTGCTAATAAGCCCTCCTGTGAAACAAAAGACAATAACTCAGCTACAAATAAAGACCCTGCACAATGCCTTAGCCTCTGAAAACATCCAGAGAAGTCAAGCGACTGTACAAATTATACCATGGAGGATACATCAGCCCACAAAGATGAGAAAGAACCAGTGCAAGAACTCTGGCAACTCAGAAAGCCACAGTGTCTTCTTCCCTCCCAATAACCAGATTAGTTCCCCAACAAAGGTTCTTAAGTAGGAATGGCTGAAATGACAGAAAGATAGAATTCAGAATATAGGAATGAAGATCAAGATTCAAGAGAAAGCCAAAACCCAAACCATGAAATCTAATGATTGATAAAATAATACAGGAGCTGATTGATGAAATGGCCATTGTAAGAAGGAAACCAACTGATTTGAGATCAAAAAAGAGATTACAAAACTTTCATAATGCAATCCCAAGTATTAACAGCAAAATAGACCAACCTGAGGAAAGAATCGCAGACTCTGAAGACTGGTTCTCTGAACTTAGGTGGACAAAAAAATTTTTTTTCTTTTTTATTTGAGACAGAGTTTTGCTCTTGTTGCCCAGGCTGGAGTGCAATGGTGCGATCGTGGCTCACTCTGCCTCTTGGGTTCAAGAGATTCTCCTGCCTCAGCCTCCTGAGTGGCTAGGGTTATAGGTACCTGCTACCATGTTAGTAGAGACACATTTTCATCATGTTGGCCAGGCTGGTGTTGAACTCCTGACCTCAGGTGATCCACCTGCCTTGGCCTCCTAAAGTGCGGGGATTACCGGCGTGAGCCACCATGCCTGGCTGAAATTTTTTAAAAAGAATAAAAACAACAGACAAGGCCTCTGAGAAATACTGTACTACGTAAAGAGACTAAATCCATGATGCACTGGCATCCCTAAAAGCGATGAGGAGAATGCAAGCAACTTAGAAACCGTATTTCAGGAGACTGTCCAAGAAAACTTCTCCAACCTCAGTAAAGAGGCCAACATTCAAATTCAGGAAATTCAGAGAACTCCTGCAAAATACACAAGAAGACCATCCCCAAGACACAAAATCTTCAGATTCTCCAAGGTTGGAATGAAAGAAAAATAGAATAGGTAGGTCACCTACGAAGGGAACTCCATGAGGCCAAAGCAGACCTTTCGGCAGAAACCCTGCAAGCCAAAAGAGATTGGGAGCCTATGTTCAGCATTATGAAAGAAAAAATTTCCAAGCAAGAAGTGCATATCCAGTCAAACTGAGCTACATAGGGCGAAGGATAAATAAGATCCTTTTCAGACAAGTAAATTGTAAAGCAATTTATTACTTCCAGACCTGCCTTACAAGAGGTCCTGAAAGGAGTGCTAAATCTGAAAAGGAAAGGTTATCAGCCACTACAAAAACACACTTAAGTACACAGAATAGTGACACTATAAAGCAACCACACAATTGAGTCTACATAATAACTAGCTAACAACACAATTAAGGGTCAAATCCATACATATCAATATTAACCTTGAATGTAAATGGGTTGAATATCCCAATTAAAAGGTACAGACTGGGCCGGGCG
>NW_016107352.1:5650862-5652773 GCF_001604975.1 Cebus imitator | reverse complement strand
CAAGATTGTGCCACTGCACTCCAGCCTGGTGCCTGGCAACGATACAAAATCAAAAAAAAAAAAAAAAAAAAGTACAGACTGGCAAGCTGCATAAAGAAGCAAGTTAAATGGTAGGTGTCTTTGAAAGACCTAGCTCACATGCAAAGACACCCATAGAGTCAAAATAAAGGGATGGATAAAAATCTACCAAGCAAATGGAAAACTGAAAAAAGCAAGGTTGCTATTCTAATTTTAAACAAAACAGACTTTATACCAACAAAGATCAAAAAAGGCAAAGAAGGGCAGTATATAATGGTAAAGGGTTCAATTCGGCAGGAGGACCTAATTATCCTAAATACACATGCACCCAACATAGGAGCATCCGGATCCATAAAGCAAGTTCTCAGAGACCTACAAAGAGACTTAGATGTCTACAAATTAATAATGGGAGACTTCAACACCCCACTGCCAGTATTAGACCACTGAGGCAGAAAATTAACAGAGATGTTCGGGACCTGAACTCAACACTTGACCAAATGAACTGAACAGACATCTATAGAACTCTTCACCCCAAAACAATAGAGTATACATTCATCTCATTACTGCATGGCACATAATGTAAAAACCACCACACAAATGGACGTAAAACAATCCTCTACAAATTAAAAAAAAACAACAAAAACAACCTGAAATCATGCCAACCATACTCTTGGACCACAGTACAATAAAAATTGCAATCAATACTAAGAAAATTGCTGAAAACCATACAATTACATGGAAATTAAACAACTTGCTCCTGAATGGCATTTGGGTAAGAAATTATGGCAGAAATCAAGAAATTATTTGAAACTATGAGAACAAAGATACAACATATACTACATTCTATGGGACATGGCTAAAGCAGTGTTAAGAGGGAAATTTACAGCTCTAAAGGTCAATGTAAAAATATCAGATCTCAGATAACAACATCATATCTAGAGAAACAAGAGCAAACCAACTCCAGAGCTGGCAGAAGACAAGAAATAACAAAACTCAGAGCTGACCTGAAAGAAACTGAGATGCAAAAAAAAAAAAAAGAACCCCTAATTATTTGAAAGAATAAGTGAGAGAGATAGACAGCCAACTAGATTAATAAAAAAAGATCCAAATAAAATCAGAAATGACAAAGGGGATAGTACCAGTGACTCCACAGAAATATAAAAAGCCCTCAGACTACTACTATGAACACCTCTATGCGTACAAGCTAGAAAAAATAGAGGGAATATGTAAATTCCTGGAAACATACAACTTCCCAACACTGAACCAGGAAGAAAGAATCCCTGAACAGAACAATAATGAGTTCTGAAACTGAATCGGTAACACAAAGCCTACCAACCAGAAAAGAACCATGAACCACATAGATCCACAGCCAAACTCTACCAGATGGATAAATAAGAGCTACTACCATTCCTACTGAAATTATTCAAAAAAATTGAGGGGGATTGACTTCTTAATTCTGTAATGCCAACATCATCCTGATACCAAAACTTGGGAGAGACACGACAATGACAACAAAAACTTCAGGTGAACATCCTCAATAAAAATAGATGCAAAAATCCTCAACAAAATACTTGCAAGCCAAATCTAGCAGCAGATCAAAAAGCGAATCCACCATGATCAAGCAGACTTTATCCCTGGGATGCAATGTTGGTTCAACATATGCAAATCAATAAATGCAATTCATCACATAAACAGAACTATAAACAGAAACCACATAATTATCTCAATAGATGCAGAAAAGGCTTTCAATAAAATCCAACATCCCTTCATGTGGTTGTTGGCATGCGGCTGTAGTTCCAGCTACTCAGGAGCCTGAGGCAGGGTAACTGCTTGAACCCGGGAGGCGGAGGCTGCAGTGAGCCGAGATCATGACACTGCACTCCAGCCTGGTGA